>NC_051394.1:15732593-15740093 GCF_015228065.2 Penaeus monodon | reverse complement strand
CTCTCTCTCTCTCTCTCTCTCCCTCTCGCTCGTTTTCTTTTTCCTTCTCTCTTTCACTTTCTTTCTTTCTCCCCCCCTTTCTCCCTCCCTCCCTCTCTCCCTCCCTCCCTCCCTCCCTCCCTCCCTCCCTCCCTCCCTCCCTCCCTCCCTCTCCCCTCTCTCTCCTTCCCTCCCTCCTTCCATTCCTCTCCCTCCCTCTCCCTTTCCCTCCTTCTCCTCTTTTCCCTTCAATCCCGAAGGATCTCTGCAACCCTCGGCCACCCTAATAAGCCCCGAGTGCCCTGTGAGATCCCTTAAGAACATCCGGGAGGAATCTCCGGCCCTCATTCCAGCATAGGGAGATTTGCGGATAACTTTCCCGTAATCGCATTAGTCTCTACGTCACGAAGCTAGCAAGGAGGGAGAAGTTGAAAATAAGGGAATTGATAAAGATAGGAAGATATATTAAGAGGGGAGATAGTGTGAAGAAGGTACAGGGAAAGGAGTGAAGAATGAAGGAGAAATAATGATACGAGAAAAAAGAAGGTTTTGTGAGAAGCAAAAGTAGAAAATGGTTAAAATATTAGAAATGATATAAATAAACGAATTAAGAAATAAGAAAAAAATATGTGTATACATATATATGATAAATTATAAGAAAGGAAACCTGAAGAATTAGAATGCCAAGAGAAACAGAAGGAAACGAGGAATACTGATGAGGATCTGAATAAGAAACTAGTTAAAGGGAGGAATACGAACTGGAGAATAATGATAAAATAAATTGAAGTTGAACGGTTAAGTTGCTCTGAAGAAGAAAATATGAATAAGAACGAGAAAGAATAAAAACAACATGAATAAACGAGAATATGTAAAAATGGAGAACAGGAAAAGAAGAAAATCAGAATTGTTGTCATCGCTCTTCTTCCCGGTTTGGTCACAGTCCCGAGTCCTTTCACAGCTGACCACACGCCCTTCGCGAGTCTTTGGCACTGGGAACGGACTGTGTCTTCTCTTTATTGTCGCATACTTTGTTTCAGCTTTTTCATTCGATAAGAGTTTTGTTTTGATTCCCTTCCCTTTCCGCACTGGTTTTTACTGTTCCTAAAAGTACAGTGTATCTTAATGCAGGTTTCGTCAAATCGAAGAGAGAGAGGGAATAATAGAATCACCATGTAGTGCCTCTTTTCCCCTGTGATTAATATTTTACCTTGTGTTTTAATTACTTGTTTAACATGTACGCTGGCACATGCAGTGTCGCCTGAACTAAGTTTCCATATGGCACGCCGTTCTTTATAGAAGCGAGGAAAAGCAAGACTCAAGACTCTTATTTCTTAATCGCAATTTTAACTATACAGTGCTTCCTTTCACTGAATTGTAATTCCTTTGGTTGAAAACAAACAAACCTCGTCATCAAAGATATCGGAAGAGTGCATTAGCATATCTGACAGCACCACAAGAACTCGGTCCATGAAGTGCATCAGCAAAATTCCTGATGTCACTGTGTTCATAAGGCCTTGGTACGGCATGAAGTAGCAGTGAGAGACTTAGCACCTTTCCGCACTACCTACCTGTGCGAGGCTCGCTTTTTAGTCTCGACAACCCTGAAGACTTAATGAATATGGGTCACGGTTAACAAATGAAGATGAAATGTGTGCTTTTTTCAAGGATATCACAATGTATAAAGAAATAGACAAATAAATAAAATTCAAACCACCACCAACATTTTTTCAACTGCATGTGACTGTATACTTTTGTTGGCATTAGTCTTTTTTCTTCTTTTTCCTTTTATCCTCACACTGGTAAATCTATAGAGACTAGAGTATTACTACACGGGGATATGGAAATTGGCAACACTATGAAAATATAAAATCTATCTAAAAGGACATACTTTGTCGTGTAACATATCACCACATCTAAACCCTGTACTAAATGACATTAAAATGCCTTATTAATTTTCACTGATAATTAAATGTTATCTCTATTTTTTTCTTTGTATCATTCTAACATTTCTTTCGTAAATGTAATGTTTTAATTATATCCAGTCTCCGTACTGTGTATCTGAACTGGGTCAAAACGGCCCTTTTAAGCCTTGCTTTAATAAATGCCGTATGATACGTAACATTTAGCACGTATATCATAGCTATAACTCAGATATCTGAAGAAACGCAGAGCCAGCTTGGAACTAAATCGAAATGCTGTTTCTGATGTTCCCTTGAACAGCAAGTACCATTCTTACTCTTGGTTAAGTGCCGCTTTAAACTTTTCTTGTTAAATACCACGTTGTAGCCATTCTCTGGTCTTAGCCTTTCTCAGGTAAATGTACCACGTACCACCCGCCCTTCCCTTTCCCGTGTCTCGAAATCGTGGCAGGGCATCCGAGGGCACTGAGGCGACGCAATGCCCGAAGACGATCTAGGGCATGGGCGGCCCCTTGCGTCAGGGCGCCTCTGGGATGCACTCCACCGAGGGAACAATTGGAGCGACTGTCTCTTCGGGTTCTCCTGCGGACATCGGGCGTGTGGGCGGACGTCAGCCTCAGGGGCGTCGGTGCGTGCACTCGCACGGAGAATTGGGTCGACGAGAGGAAGGGGGGAGAAAATAGGGGGAATGAAGGGAGGTGGAAAGAAGCGGAGGTGGGAGGAAGGGAAGAGAGGTGATGGAACGGTTCAAGAAGTGAACACAACAGAAGATGGGTGTATGGTTAAGAAAACGGCGATGATCAATAAGATGAAGACTATGATGATGGTAGATACTATAATTGATTTGGTATGATAAGAATGATACTGACGTATGAGTGAAATAAGATAAATTCAGTAAAAATAGAATTGAATACGACTATTAATAATACATCCGTAAGCACAAAAGGATTTTGATACAACCTCAGAAGACTGTCCTTGTGTATCTTACCATCCTTCCCCCCTCCAACGCCCCCTCCCCCCTCCAACGCTCCTCCCCCCGTCACTCCACCTTCCCTCTCACCTCCCTCCTCCCCCCCCTCCCTTCCCTCTCCCCTTCCTCAGCTCGCAGCAGCAAAGCCCAGCATGAGGGCGACGTGGATGAATGCAAAGCGCAAGACACAAAAGTTTTCTTGGCGACAGTTGCTTACAAAGTAATCATGGAAGAGGAACTGGCACTGTTTTACACGAAGGATCAAGAGGAAATGCACAGGCATAAAAGGAATTGTGAAAGCTGCTTCAGGGTTGCTGAAAGATTGTAGCCGAGACAGTACTAAAACTCTGAAAGGCAACAGGAGATAAAAAGAAGAAGAAAAAACAACGAATAAGAGATTTTGATAATGTATATGACGGTAAAAATGGTGATGTTGATAATAGTAATAATAATAATAATAAAAAAAATTATGATGATAATGATAATGATCCTAATAAGGATGATAGAGATAATAATTAATAATAATAATAATAATAATAATAATAATAATAATAATAATAATAATAATAATAAGGATAATAATAATGATAATGATAATAATAACAATAATTATAATGATAACCATTATTATTATTGCCATTATTACTATAATTATACTACTACTACTACTAATAATAATGATAATGAGAATAAGATAACAATAATAATGATAATGATAATAGTGATGAATAATGATAATAATAATAGTGATGAATAATAATAACAATAATAATCATAATAATGATAATAATGATGATAATAATGATGATGATAATAGTAATGATGACAATTATAATAATAAAGAAAATGATAATGACAATGATAATAATAATAATAGTAATGATGGTAATGATAACAGCAACAGCAACAACAACAACAGTAATGATAATAATAGTAACGATGACCATGATGATCATGACGAACAAAAATAACAATCATCATTATCATCGTCATTATAATCATCATCAGTAGAATAGGATGGCAAAAATAATCACAATAATGATGATGATGATGATGATGATGATGATGATGATGATGATGATGATTAAAATAAAAGAATCCTGATAATTGTAAAAGTAAGAATGAAACAGATGAAAATAATGACAGTAATAAGAAGATATAGAATAAAGAAAAAAGGATAAAATGTTAAAAGACTCGCAATAAAAGAAAGAAACAAAGATAGAAAAATTAAGATGAGGAAAAAGAACAATAATTCAAGAAAGAAAGAAAGAAAAACATGAAGAAGTAGCATGAAGAGAGAAAAAAAACAGAAAGAATAAAACAGGAAAAAGTAGCAATAAAGAAGAGAAAAAGAAAGAAAAAATAAAATAAAAGACGAAAGAAAGATAAATAAAAAAGAAATATTAAAAGAATAAAAACAAAAAAATATGAGTAAGAAGCATTAAAAGAAGAAGAAGAAGTGAAGAAGAAGAAGAAGAAGAAATGAAAAACTAACATTGAAAGAAGAAAAACCAGAAAAAAATATGAAGTAGCATTAAAAGACAAAAAAAAAAAAAAAAAAAGCAATAAAAGAATATAGAAGGAAAGAAAGAAACAAGAGAGAGAGAAAAAAAAAGAATCTAACAGAAGCAACAGATAGAACAAGCATAACGAAAAACCGCCATAAGTTAGCTGTTGTATTTATTTATTTTTCCATTCTTCTCCTTCTCCTTCGAGGCTAACCCGCTTGTCTGCTATGGTCGGGAATAAGAAGATTAAGAATTCTCAAGATCAACAGTCTGTGACGTTCATCCTCTCGCGACTGAAAAGGAGAGATGTGATCTGTCTCTCTGCCTTGTTCCCGAGTCGCTCTCTTGCGTTGCTGGTTCGTTTTCGTTGTCTCGTTTTCTTTCTGTTTCCTTTTCTCTCTCTCTCTTCTTTGCTGTTGGGTCTTTCTCATTTTTTTGGTGTTTTTTTTTTGGTGTTTGTTTCTGTTTTGTTTCGTTTATTTTTTTTTTGTGTGTGTTTTCTTTCCCCCTCAATGGCGGTCTCTTTCTCTATCTCTCTCTCTCTTTATCTCTCTCTCTCTCTCTCTCTCTCTCTCTCTCTCTCTCTCTCTCTCTCTCTCTCTCTCTCTCTTTCTCATTATCTCTCTTTCTTTAATTTATTGTCTGTTTATATTTCGCTTTCTGTTTTCCGTTTCTCTTTTCGTTTTCATGTTTCTTTTGATTTTTATCTACTTCTTTCTCTCTTTCATTTTCTGTCGTTTTCTATGACTTATATCTATCCCTTCATCTCTACTGTTACTACCACATTTTTTTTCCTTATCTGTCTAAACCCATTTTCACCTAACATCTCTTTCATTTACTATCCCTCTCCCTTCTCCGTTATCTTTCTCTCTCTTTCAAGTTTGTTTCTTTCTCTCATCCCTTTGTTGTTTCATTTACTCATTACCTCTTCCTCCTTTACGTTATCAGCCCCTTTCTTGTTTCGTTTCCTTCCTCTCTTTAGTTATGTGGTTCTTTTATCTCTCTTTTATCACTGTTTAATGCATCTTCTTACTTCTTTCCTTTATTTGTTTACTCCCTCTCCCTTTCTTCAGTTTTCTTTTTTTATCTTCTTTTTCAGTTTCTTTCTTTCGTAATCTATTTTGTTTCGTCTCCCATCATTACCATTATAATAGACATTACCTTCATTTATTTACTGACGTTATCATCTTTGTTATCATTAATAATATTTAAATTTCTATATGCGTCACTACTCTCACTAGAATTGATATAATTATCATTACTATTATTATTATTGTTATTATTACTATTTCTATTAAGTTGTTATTATTGCTATCATTAGAACTATTTTTCTAATTAATGTTATTATTATTATTATTATTATTATTATCATTATTATTATTATTATTATTATTATTATCATTATTATATTATTATTATTATTATTATTATTATTATTATTATTATTATATATATTATTATTATTATTATTATATTATATATTACTATTACTGTTTTATTATCTATTATTATTATATCATTTATTATTAACTATACTTATTATCATTTTTTATTATATATTATTATATATAATATTATATTATTAAACTATTATCATCATCACATCATCATCATAGTATCAATATATATAATAATAATAATAATAATAATATAATAATATAATAATAATAATAATAATAATAATAATAATAATATATTATTATATATTTAATATAATTATATTATATATAATAATAATAATAAATAATGATATAATATAATAATACATAATAATAAAATAATTATAATAATAATAATAGAGATAATAATAATAATAATAATAATAATAATAATAATAGTAATAATAATAATAATAATAATAACAACAACAACAACAACAACAACAACAACAACAACAACAACAATAATAATAATAATAATATTATTATTATTATTATTATTATTATTATTATTATTACTACTACTACTATTATCATCATTATTATCATTATTATTATTGTTATTATTTTTATTATTACTATTTAGTAGTAGTAGTAGTAGTAGTAGTCTACTACTACTTTTACTACTATCAGTTACAATAATAACAAATATAATGATATTATTATTACTGTTATTATTATTATGATTATGATTATTATTATCATTATTATTATTACTATCATTATTGTCATTATTGCTATTTTCATCAATCTAGTTATTATTATTATTATTATTATTATTATTATTATTATTATTATTATTATCATCATCATTATCATTATCATTATCATTGTTATTATTATCATTATCATCATTATTATAAACATCAATGTCATTGTTATTATTATTATTTTTTAGTATTATCATTGTTGTTTTTATTAATATTATCATCGCTATCATATCATTATTGATATATATTATCATTGTTATTGTTATCATCCTTGTTGCTACTATCCTATCATTACTTATTTTTATTACCGTTATTATTTGTTTACATTTATTGTTAATATTATCAATACCACTGTTGACCTTCGTATTGATAAATTCTCTTGTTATTATCATTATTGCTAATATTGCTATTTTTACTACTGTTCTGGTTCTTATTATCACGATCTTCATTATCATTAGCCTTATCATCATTACTACCACTGTTATTGTTATTGCATCTGCCACTGGAATTATGAATATCTTATTTTTCAAAGTTCATTATCCTAGTATACCTTAACTATTATATTTTAAAAGTTCGTTATCCTTGTATATTTCTTCCTCTTCTTTCAGTTCCCTTTCGGCTCAGTGAAAGGCATCCCTTTAAACCGTGGGAAGGTAAAGTATAATCTCACTCTCGCTTTCCATCTATCTACCTAACTGTCCATCGTGGAAGTTTATCTGTCCATCCATCTACCCGTGAAAGCATCACGGGGAAGGTCTTATCTCTTCTCTTTTTTGATATTCTACTTATCTACCTATCCTTCTGCCACTTTCCCACCCGCCCACCGCTGTCACTCATCCACTGTTTACATCTACTTTGGGAGACTTTTGACTTTTCCGTCATCTTATTAGTCTACTCTATAAAGCTGACTAACTACACATAGAAGTATTTGTGCACAGTTACAAAAACACACATACCACACGCACTCAAGCACGC
>NC_051394.1:15720093-15727593 GCF_015228065.2 Penaeus monodon | reverse complement strand
ACCACATAGAGCCGAGAGAGAGAGAGAGAGAGAGAGAGAGAGAGAGAGAGAGAGAGAGAGAGAGAGAGAGAGAGAGAGAGAGAGAGAGAGAGAGAGAGAGAGAGAGAGAGAGAGAGAGAAAGAAAGACAAACACACCAACAGATGGAGACAGATGGAGCAAGAGAAGCATCAAGGGCAATAGCAACAGGGCCTGGCAGGGAAGACAGATGCCGAGAGGGAGGGAAAGCATTGTCAAAAACACCCTAATTTACGGCCTGAGGAGCGCTCGGGGAAGGCTATCACCGCCATCATCACGTCGCACTCCCGAGAGATGCTCCAGTATGCTCCTCGCCACTCAGAAGTATTCATTAGATGTTCTGATATGCTCCTAAATGTTCCGAGATTCTCCAGGACGAGTTGCTTCAAGGTGCTCGGAGATGCTCCAGGATGCTCTAAGTGGGCTTCAGATGTTCCGAGATGCTTCATCGCCAATGTCTAACGGAATCTCGTGTTCAATAAGTTTGAAATTCCAAATAAAGTCAGGATCAGCCTCGAGCCGTATCAAAACTACAATTAGTGGTTTTGCGAAAAAATGCGCAGCAAGTTTCGAATAATTCATATGTCATTGGATTATGTTTTTTTTTCTTCTTCTTCTCTCTCTTAACTGCTTCTTCTTCTAATTTCTTCGTCCATTTCCCTTTTCTCATTTATTTTCTTCGTCCTTTTTTCTCTTTCTTTATAATAATTTTCTTATATTATTTACTTCTTTATTCTTTTACTATTCATATTTATTCTTTTTCACCTTTGCATTCTTCTCTATCATCCTAATCATCACCTTTTTCTACTTCTCCTTCGTTCATTTGCATAGAAAAGAATCCCGAACCACAATCCAATGTTAAAGATATGCAAGCCTCCTAAAATAATAATAATAATAGTAATATGTGTGTGTATGTATGTATGTATGTATTATGTATTATGTTTCTTCGTTCTATCTCTTCTTCTCTCTTCTATTCATCTTCATTCTATATCTATTATATATATATATATATATATATATATATATATATATATATATATATATATATATATATATATATATATATATATATATATATATATAGTGTGGGAGAGAATAAATATAATAATAGATATAAATAATAAAAAAGAATAAATAAAGAATAGAAATAAAAGAGAGAGCGAGAAGAGGGAAGAGAGAGAGAAGAGAGAGAGAGAGAGAGAGAGAGAGAGAGAGAGAGAGAGAGAGAGAGAGAGAGAGAGAGAGAGAGAGAGAAATCAAATCAGCTGAAAAATGAACAACGACGTAGATAAAACATAAAGAAAAATGAAAAGAACAAAGCAATCAGCAGTATAACATGGATAATCACCAAGCCTCGGAGCCAAACCTCTCCCTTATAGAATTTACAAGAGGCAGCACAATCATTTTATCGCGATTTATATAAAACGCCGGCCATTCCTATTCACTTCCCCCGCCGTAAAGCAAGGCACTGAATCACACGCGGACTGCCCTTCACAACGAGGATTAGAAGGGATGTGGACTATGATAGCAGTTTTCGGGATATACGGTATGTGAAGGAGATTTATGTGTGTGTGTGTTGCCTTGGAGTCTCTGGGCATGAATGTAAATACCGTACACACAGGCAGTGGCATACGTGTGTGTGTGTGTTTGTGTATATGTGTGTGTATGTAGATAAATAGATAGATAGATGGATAGATAGATAGATGGATAGATGGGTAGGTAGGTAGATGGATAAATAGATAGATAGACAGACAGATAGGTGGATAGATAGATAGATAGATAGGTAAATAGATAGATAAACAGATAGATATATAGACAGACAAATATAGATATGCAGGTATGCGTGTATGACCGCAGACTTTTGTATTTTTCTTCTCTTTAATAATCACATAATAATCACCTCCTACCTTTTCTTTTTCTCCTCCTCATTATTTTATACATCATCCATTTTTTTCTGATTCCTTTTCTATTCCATTTTCTTCTCCTACCTTCCCCGAACGATTAATCAGGTCAGAATTAATGATTCTTGCAAGACAAATGCCTCGCCAGAGCATCAGTGCCGGATTATACGTTGGCGAAGAGACAAATAACTGCAGTTTGAAAAATACGGAGAAGGAGAGGGATGGAGGATGAGAAAAAGAGATAGAGGGAGAGAAGGAGAGTGAGATAGGTGGTGAATGAGAGGGATGGAGAAAGAGAAGGATCGAGAATGAGAGAGAAAGAGAGAGAGAGAGAGAGAGAGAGAGAGAAAGCGAGAGAGAGAGAGAGAGAGAGAGAGAGAGAGAGAGAGAGAGTAGGGGGCGGGGGTGAAATACAGAGAGAGAGAGAGAAGGGGAGGGAAAGATAGGAATGGGAAAGAGGGAGAGAGGGGGAGGGCATTTAGCAAAGCAAATAAAAGAGAGAGAGAGAGAGAGAGAGAGAGAGAGAGAGAAGACAGACAGAGAGAAGAGAGACAGAGAGAGAGAGAGAGAGAGACAAAGAGAGTTACAACACTAAACTCTTTATCTTTTTGCCGCGTCCACCACTCACACAGTCCCGCATTCTGGACTACTGCAACAAGTGGGAATAGCAAAAAGAGGTGAATTAAAAGAAATAAAAAGATCGGAAATGAAAATAAAAGACAAACAAAAATAAGACAAATAATTCTTTATTTTCTTAATTTTCTGGGGCATATAACTGATTCAGTGGAAAAGAAGAACAATTAAATATAAGCGAGATTATTCCAGTCAAAATTCTTCTCTGTTTCTCCCTTGTATTTTACTTGCCTTTTTTTCACCATCATTATTATTATTGATACTATTATTGTCATAATTATCAATATAATGATAATAATAATAATGATAATAATAATGATGATTTTATTATCATTATTATTGTTATTATTATTATTACTATTATTACTATATTACTGTTATTATCATTATCATTATTATCATAAATATTATCACAATCATTGTACTGTTGTTCTTTTCTTTATTATCAAATTATTGTTATTATTGTTAACATCCTCATTTTTATTACCATTGCTATTATCATCGTTAAATTTATTATCATTATTATCGATACTACTACTGCTACTGCTAATACTGCTGTTGTTTTTGCTGCTGTTATTACTGATCCTGTTATTATCACAGAACAGAATTTGGTATCATTACTATTAATGCTACTAGTAAAACTAATTCTATTATATATATATATATATATATATATATATATATATATATATATATATATATATATATATATATATTATAATTTGCATTAAATCATTATTTTAATCATCACTATTATCATCACTATAATAATTATTATTTTCATCATTTTTATTACCAAAATCATCTTCATTATCATCACCATGATGATAACTAAAATTATAATTATCTGTCTTATTATCATTACCATTATCACCAACAGGTAATTAAATATATAATTATCAGGTGTATTTTAGTTTCATGATTTTTTTCTTTTACTAAATTATCTTGAGCGCCTTCTCATATTTCAGACTGTTAGCTCACATCATTAAAAAAAAAAGTTTCTTCAAGCTGACAGTACATACCGTTAGCTCAGACTTGTCCCTTGTGCTTTTTTGTGTCGTTAGTTTATACTGTTAGTTTAAGCAGATAATTTGGACATTGTGTGTTTTTAAGTTTAATATGTTGCGCTCTATTATTTGTATTTTTAATTCAGGCTATTAGTTCCTGTAGCTGATTCAAACTGTTAACTCAGTCACTTCAGAAAATTGGTTCATAACGTTGCTGGTAACTGTTACCACAGGCTGTTTTATGCTTAAATTACATTAAACAGGTAGGGGGTAATGGGCAGACGAATCAATCAACTCGATCAAATTCAGAGTAACAAAAGAAATTTGTCCATATATATATAAACATAAATATATGTGGACTTCGGTGTCTATTTGCCTGGATATTCTCTCATTAACTTGTTATAATAGGTCTAAACATGGGTCAACAAGGACAGTTGGGAAGGTGATGATACCTAGCTGAAAAAACACTTGTGGAGCAACAAGAATAAGCACCAAATTCATGGTGAAGCTCGGGTAAAAGAATGTACAAATAATTGATGCTTTAGGACAAGTTTATGGAGAGAGCGACCCAAATATATGAGCCGTTTACAAGTGGATAACATCCGCGTCAGCTTGCCAAAAACAAATCAATGGTGTTCTTACTCTAATTGAAGAGGACCATTAAATAACAATGGAAGCATCCCAGTTAGATCAGCTTAAACGATTTTAAGCGGAAGCGTTGGAGCTGAGCAGACCATCTGCTCGGTGGGGCCTCAAGCCGTTGGGCCAAAACCAGCTGCAAACAAGGGCAGATCTTTCATCGAAAATTCTAAATAGGTGGGATCAAGATCCTGAAGAGTTTTTAGACACATCTGTTACGGGGGACGAAACGTTGTTCGATTAGTACGATCTGAAGAACAAAACGCAATCGAAGCAATGACTGCTCAGGGTTAGACGACCAGTCAAGGCACGATCAGAAGGGCCAAGAGAAAAGGTCTGGGCACATTCGCGTTATGATTTCTTTGAGGAAGTTGGCCCAGACATTACCAGAAAAACGCCCAGGAAAATTTGATCAATGCGACATCTATCGCCATGACAATGCGCCCTCTCACGCCAGGCACCGGCGTTGTTGCGCGAGTTTCGAAGTGGAATTGTTCGGCACCTGCCTTCGTCCTTTTTCTTTCTGCTTCCAAACCCTAAGCATTGATCAACATATCCCTCTTATCCTTTGATTAATCATGTAAAAAAAAAAAACTAAACTAAACTAAAATTAATTAAATAGTTGGTACTTGACGGAGCTTATGTAGATGAATCGTTGTATTTCGCGTACTTCATCTTATGATAAGTATATGAAGATGTTTTAAAAATAGATGGTGTACAAAAATGACACCGCAAATGAAACCAACTTGACCAGTCGCTGAGAAATGTTAGTCTGTAAGGTCATTTTGCCATAGGTTAAACTCGACCCACCCGGAGACCCTTTCGACCGAGAGTAAACAAAAGGTGTACGGACGTCGTAGAATTTTTTTTTTTATCAATATCACATTAGAAAGAGTCAGGAAAGATGAGCGGATGGAGATGTACAAGAAAGAAGAGAAGGGCCGGAGAAGAGCGAGAGAAAGAGAAAAACAGTTTTCAGTGCTGGACACCAAAGTACCAATTATGAGGAGACTCTCCCCCTTCTTGCCTCAACTCCTTCCTCTCTCTCTCTCTCTCTCTCTCTCTCTCTCTCTCTCTCTCTCTCTCTCTCTCTCCTCTCTCTCTCTCCCTTCTCCTCTCTTCTCCCTCTCCCTCCCTCCCTCTCCCCTCTCTCTCTTCTCTCTCTCTCTCTCTCTCTCTCTCTCTCTCCTCTCTCTCTTCTCTCTTCCTCTCTCTCTCTCTCTCTCTCTCTCTCTCTCTCCTCCTTCTCTCTCTCTCTCTCTCTCTCTCTCTCTCTCTCTTTCCCTCTCTCTCCTCTCTCTCTCTCTCTCTCTGTCTCTCTCTCTCTCTCTCTCTCTCTCTCTCTCTCTCTCTCTCTCTCTCTCTCTCTCGGTAAAGCCATTTGCTCTCCTTTTGCAGCCATTCTTAACCCTTCCCTCTCGGGCTCGGCGTCGTGCATAGTAATTAATTGAAACTAAATTGGGTGACCTGATTTCTCGGCCAAGGCATGCGGGTTTATCTTTTATATTTAATCAACTGAACTCATTCTCTTGTTTAATTTCTCTCTCTCTCTCTCTATCTATCTATCTCTCTCTCTCTCTCTCTCTCTCTCTCTCTCTCTCTCTCTCTCTCTCTCTCTCTTCTCTCTCTCTCTCTCTCTCTTCTCTCTCTCAAAATCTCTCTCTCTCTCTCTCTCTCTCTCTCTCTCTCTCTCTCTCTCTCTCTCTCTCTCTCTCTCTCTCTCTCTCTCTCTCTCTCTCTCTCTCCGGAATGCCACTTACAACCCCCCCCCCATCCCTCTCTCCCTCCTTGCTCTCCCTTTGCATATAAATTAATTGAAACTAAATTGGGTGACCTGATTTCGTAACTAAGGTAGGGGGCTTTTATCTTTTATACATATTCATCTACAATAATTCGCTTGTTTGATTCCTTGTGCATGTGTGACCTTACTAATATTTGTTTAGAACTGTACCAATAAAGCAATTATTTTAACCCAAAGGAAAAGGAATTTTGGATATTGTTATTATTTTCATTACCAGCATTATCATTATTATTCTTATCATTATTATCCTTTTTATTATTATTATCATTATTGTCCTTGTTCTTATTATTATCATTATTATTATTATTATTATTATTATTATCATTATTATTATTATTATTATTATTATTATTATTATTATTATTATTATTATTATTATTATTGCTGTTGTTATTATTATTACTAACATTATTATCATTCATGTTGTTATTGTTAATATTATCATTGTTATTATTATTAGAATGAGAATAGTAATTATTATAGTTATTATCAGCAATGCTTCTATAATCATTGCCATTGCTTTTATTATTTTCAGTATTATTGTTGTTATCTCTATTGTTATTATTGTTATATTATTATTATCACTTTTAGTTATCTTTATTTTTTGTTTTATCTTTATTATTATTATTATCATTATTATTATTATTATCATTATAGTTATTATCATTATTTTTATCATTATCATCACCATCATCATCATCATCATCATCATCATAATTATCATTATTGTTGTTGTTGTTATTATCATTATTATTATTATCATCATTATTGTTGTTGTTATTATTACTATTATTATTATTATTATTATTATTATTATTATTATTATTATTATTATTAACATTATCATTATCATTATCATTATTGTTTTATTATTATCATTATTATTATCATTATTACTATTATCATTGTTATTATTATTATTATTATTATTATTATTATTATTATTATTATTATTATCATTATAATCATTACTATTTTTATCATCATCATCATTATTAAAACCATTATTATTATGATTAATATTATGGTTATTACTATTTCTACTACCATTATTATTATTATTACTATTATTATTACTATCATTATTATTGTTATTATTATTATTGTTGTTGTTGTTATCATTATCATTATTATTACTATTATTGTTATCATTATCATTATCATAATTGCTACTATTACTACATATTATTATAATCATCATCCTTGTTATTATTATCAATTTTGTTTTTGTTGTTGTCATCATCATTATTTCATATTATCATTGCTTGCATTATCATTATTATTTCTATTATCGTTCGTATTTATTACCATTGCTAATGACTTATATATATCTTTATTATCACTGCTAACATTATTATTATCATTTTACTCCTAATTCTAATTCCTCTTCCTCCTCATAATCCTCGAGACCTAACTCTCGCTCCACATAAAGCACTATGAGCTGAAATGACACTAATAAATCAAGCTGAAGCAATCAAGCATATCAACAACCCACGTTACCC
>NC_051394.1:15675093-15680093 GCF_015228065.2 Penaeus monodon | reverse complement strand
GAGTCGGTCTTTCGTGAAGACTGCCCGGCCTGCGGAACGGCGCGTTACCTAATTGTTTGTTTTGCCTCCGCTCGCCCGCCGCGCCAGGTCCTGACTGCCTCGACCTCGTCCCCGTTCGCGTCCGATATTTTACTTTCATCCGAGATCTATTTCTCCTGCTGTTCCTTGGCCGCCCTTGTGCCGATTAGGCGCCCGCGTCCTTGGTCCGGGGGCGTCGCGGAGGGCATGTCTCGGCGGGCCTTGAGAGAGGTCCCACGGGAACGTCCAGACTGCCCTCGATTTCCATTTCCATTTAGATTCCGGATTTTGATCGAGATGAGGATCCGTCGGGCACGAAGTCCCTTGCCCGTGTGGGGAGGCCTCGGGCCGGGCCATGGCCTTCGTGGGACGTGGCTTCCTCCAGAAGGCGACCTGCTGCGGGGATCTCCAGGGCCTTCCTCGCAAGGGTCCGGCCGATCCTCCTCCTCCCATTCACCGCCGCCCATTCACTTTCCTGTCGACGCCGCAAGGTCGCGTCAGGTTCATTAGCGAAGAGCAAAAAGAAAAGAAATCGGCAACAATGGCGGCTGAGAGCGCCTTTGTGCTCGCATTTGCTGTATTTTCATTAGGATCCCTTTATGGAGAGGCGCTCGGGCCCGGGGGATGATTTATTGCTCCGTTTTTTCCTGCCGTGGGGCCCTGCGGGGGAGGGGGAAGGAAAGCTTTTTAAACTTTTTTTTTATTTATTTGTTATATTAACCTCTTTTTTATCATTTTTTTTTATTATTATTATTTTTAAATTTTTATTATTATTAAAAATTTTTATTATTATTTTATTTTTGCACCATCTCGTCATCTAAAATCTCTTCTTATTTCTTATTTATTAGAATAATAACAATAATGATAATAATAAAAATAATAATTAATATCACTATTATCATTACTACTTTTTTTTTCTTTATTTTCTTACTACCCTTACCATTAGCAGCATCAATATCATTACCATATTTCATATCACCCTCTTAATCCCCTACTTTTTCTTTTTTTTTTTCTTTTCCACCCCTTTTTTCATCCCCTCGTTTTTTCCCGTCTTTTTTTTCCGGGCAAAGATTGAAAGATTAGACACGATTTCCTCTTACCTTCATTCGAGTGTCGTCAACGAAAAATTTTTATTCCCCGGGGGGAGGAGAGAGAAAAAAGGGGAAAAAAAAGAAAAAAAAAAAAAAAATTTTTTTTAAAAAAATTTTCTTTTCTATGTTCCGCAAAAGAAATTTGTCGAGGGGAAAGAATAAAAGCAATTTTCAAAAACGGGTCGATAAAAAAATGATTTTCGACCCCAAAACTTTTTCTCTCCCACCTTATTGGGGGAAAACCCCTAAAATCTTTTGGGAAATAACCTTTTTTAGACAAAAAACTAAATTTTAATACTTTTTTAATGCTTTCGTGTTTTGTGCTTTTTCCCTTTGTCTCTTCTTTTCGTTCTTTTTTCTTTTTCTTTTTTTTTTTTCTAAAATCCCCCGGGAAAAAATTAACGTTCATCACCGTTTTTAACAAATATGCACTTATCCCCATCACCGTTTGTTTGGGGGGGGTCGGGGTTTTTAATAAGGCCACTTAAAAAAGTTCAACCGGGAATAAAAAGGTATTTTTAAAAGGGCGACCTGAGCTGGGGAGTAAAAAGAGATGAAGGGGAAAAAGGGGGAAAAAGGGGGGGAAAAAGGGGGGGGGAAGGGAAAAGGGGTAGGGGAAAAGGGGGGGGGGGGGGGCGGGGGAGGTGAAAGGGGGGGGGGGGGGGGGGGGGGGGGGGGGAAGGGAGGGAGGGGGGGGGGACGGAGGGGGGGGAGGGGGGGGGGGAGGGGGGGGGGGGGGGGGGGGGGGGGGGGTGGAGGGGAGGGGGGTTGGGGGAAAAAGGGGGAGAGCGGGAAAGGGGGGGGGGAAAAAAGGGAGGGAAAAGAAGAAGGGAAAGGAAAGGGAGGGGGGAGAGGGGGAGGAGGGAAGGGGAAAAGGGAGGGGGAAAAAAAGGGGGGGAAAGGGGGAAGGGGGAAAAAAAGGGGGGGGGGGGAGGGGGGGGGGGGGGGGGGGAAAAAAAGGGAAAAAAGGGAAGAAGGGAGGGAAGAAGGTTTAAAAAAGAAAAAAAGGGGAAAGAAAAAAAGGATTGGGGGATGAAATAGGAAAAGGGAAAAAGGGAGGGGGAGGAAAAGGGGGGGAGAAAAGGGGGGGGGGAGGAGGAGGAAGGAGGAGGGAGGAGGGAGGGGGGGGAGACAAAAAGGGGGGGGGGGGGGAAAAAAAAACCCCGGGAAAAAAAAAGGGGGGGGGGGGGGGAAGGGAAAAAGGGGGAAAAAAAGGGGGGAAAAAAAGGGGGAAAAAAAAAAGGAAAAACCCCTCCCCTTTTTTTTTTGGCCCCCCCCAAAACCCCCCCCCTTGGGGGGGTTTTTTTTTTTTTTTAAAAAGCTTTTTTTTCCGGTGCCCCTTGGGAAAAAACCCCGGGGGAAATTTTTCCCCCCCCCCCCGTGGGGGCCCCCTTTTTTTTTTGAAAAAAAATTTTTTTTAAAAAAGGGGGGGGGTTTTTTTTTTTTGTTTTTTCCAAAAACCCCAAAGGGCCGGGGTTTTTTTTTTACCCCCCCCTTTTTGGGGGGCCCCTTTAAAAGATTTCCAAAAAATGGGGGGTTTTTAAAGAAAATAGGTAAAGGGGGGGAAAAACAAAAATAAAAAAAAAAAGAAATTTAAAATTTTGGGGGGGGGGAAAAAAAAAAAATATTTTTAAAAAGGGGGGGGGGGGAAAAAAAAAAAAAGGGGAAAAAAAAAAAAAAAAAAATAAAAAAAAAACCCCCCCCCCAAAAAAAAAAAAAAAAATTTTTTTTAAAAAAGGGAAAAAAAAAAATTTTTCCCCAAAAAAGGGGGGGGGGGGGGAAAAAAATTTCCCCCCCCCCCCTTTTTTTTTTTTTTTTTTCCCCCCCCCCCCCCCCCCCCCCCCCCCCTTTTTTTTTTTTTTTTTTTTTTTTTTTTTTTTTTTTTTTTTTTTTTTTTTTTCCCCCCCCCCCCCCCCCCCCCCCCCCCCCCCCCCCCCCCCCCCCCCCCCCCCGCCTTTTTTTTTTTTTTTTTTTTTAAAAACCCCCCCCCCCCCCTTTTTTTTTTCCCCCCCCTTTCCCCCGTCCCCCCTTTCCCCCCCTTTTCCTCCTTTTTTTTCCCCCCCCCCCAAAAATTCCTTTTCCCCCTTTTTTTTCTCCCCTCCCTTTTCTTTTTTCCCCTTTTCCCCTTTCCCCTCTCCTCTCCCTTTTTTTCCTCCCCCTTTTCCTCCCCCCCCTTTTCCCCTTTTTTCCTCCCCCTCCCTCCCCCTCCCCCCCTCCTCTCTTTCTTTCTCCTCTCTTTTCTTTCTCTCTCCCCCCTCTTTCCCCTTTTCCCCCCCTTTTCCTTCCCTTTTTCCCTTTTTTTTTTCTTTCTTTTTTTTTTTTTTTTTTTTTTTTTTTTCCCCTTTTTTTTTCTTTCCCCCTTTTTTCTTCCCTCCCCTTTCCCTTTTCCTTTTTTCTCCTCTCTCCTTTTTCCCCCCTTCCTCCCCCCCCCCGCCTTTCCAAATAAAATAAAAAAAATTTTAAAAAAAAAAAAAATTTTCAAAAAAAAAAAAAAAAAAAAAAAAGAAAAGGGGTAAGGGCCCCTTTGGGGGAAAAAAATTAATTTTTTTTTCCCTTTAAATTTTTGGGGGGGTTTTTAAAAGGGGCAAAAGGGGGGGGGGTGGGAAAAAAAAAGAGGGAGGGGGGGAAAAAAAAAGGGAAGGGGGGAAAAGGGGAGAAGAGGAAAGGAAAAAGAAGTAAATAAATGATGTGGAGATAGAGAAATTGAGAGAAGAGGAGAAACGGGAGTGATGTGACAGGATGGAGAAGAGGAGAGATGAGGTAGCGAGAAAAGGAGAAATGGAGGAAGACGGGAAGGAAAGAAGGGGGGAAAGTAGAAATGAAGAGAGAGGGGAAGAAAAAAGGGTAAAAGAGAAAAAAAGAGAGATAGGAAGACAAGTGGAGAAGAGGAGAAAGAGGGACGGGGAGAAAAAGTTTCGAAGAAGAAGGGATAAAGAGTGAAAGGGCGAAGAGACACGAGAGTGGAGGGGACGTATCAGGGAAGAGGAGGGAGATGAGAGAATGGGGATGGGTGTCTTGTCGAGCCTGATCGGGGGCGTAATTGCGGTAGTGACGTGCTCACAGAAGCTCTCCGCTGCCTCCTCCTCCTCCTTCTCCTCCTCCTCCTCCTTCTCCTCCTCCTCCTCCTCCTCCTCCTCCTCCTCCTCCTCCTCCTCCTCCTTTCCTCCTCCCCCTCCCCCTCCTCCTTCCCCTCCTCCTCCTCCTTTTCCTCCTCCCCCTCCCCCTCCTCCTTCCCCTCCCCCTCCTCCTTCCCCTCCTCCTCCTCCTACTCCTCCTCCTCCTCCAATTCCTCCCCCCTCCTCCTCCCCCCTCCTCCTCCTCCTCCTCCCCCTCCTCCTCCTTCTCCCCCTCCTCCTCCTCCCCTCCCCCCTTCCCCTCCTCCCCCCCTCCTCCTCCTCTTCCCCCCCCTCCCCCCTCCCCCTCCTCTCCCCTCCTCCTCCTCCTCGCAAAAAAGGGGGCGAGAGGCCTACTGGCGGAGGATGACTGAGGCTCCGACACAGAAAGTTTTTGGGAGAATTTCCGAAAAGGGGCATTCTTTTTACGGGGTGCAGTGGGACTGTAGTATAGGGGACTAAGGGGCCAAAGGGGAGAGAAGGCGAAGAGAGAGGATGCCTTCGTGACCCGTGGCTCGTTGGTATTCAGTCGTTAAAATTAATCTCGTTTCTGTAACCTCGTTGAGGGACGGTGGGCGGCCTCTTCCTGGTGTAACGAGGCTGAGGCGAGGGAGGCCGAGGGGTTTGTTTCGAGGGAGGGGGGGGTTGGAGGTAAAGGAAAAAGGGGGAGGAGGGGAAAAGAGAGGGGAAAAAGGGGGAGGGGGGGTAAGGAAAAGGAGAGTGAAAAGCGGTGAGTGAGTGATGAGGAGAGAGAGAGAAGAGAGAGAGAGGGGGGGGG
>NC_051394.1:15647593-15650093 GCF_015228065.2 Penaeus monodon | reverse complement strand
AATTACAATAACTTATCTAACTACGTATTACACTAATCGTCATTAAACAATTCCAACTTGTCGTATGCAGATGATAAATCGGATTCATAGAAAACAAATCTTATCATTTTATTCAAATGTAACCAAACTGAATTACGGATGAATATATTTTCAGTGCCTAATGATGATGTCACACACTGTGTTTATAATCTCATGTTTTTATTGCTTATTCTAGAACAGATTTAGTTTAATAGTAGATGGAATAGCTGCAACAATATGAAATAATTTCACAAAATACATGTGTCTAAGAACTGCATTCGTGGGACATACATGTTTTTCTCTCCCGCGATCCCTTGTCCCTCTCTTCCTTCCCTTTCTCTTCGTCTCTTCCTCTCCCTCTCAGTCTTCAACTCCGTTTCTCCTCTACTCCCCCTTCCTTTCATTTTCCCTTTTCCTATCCCCATACCTCCTTCTCCCTTCCTCATCATCCAATCTCCTACTCCTTATCCCTTCCTTTTCTCCACTCTATGCCCCCACTTTTCTCTCTGTCCTTTTTCTACTCAACCTATTCCAATCTTTATATTTCCCGCTTCTCTTTCTCTCCCTCCCTCCCCTCTCTGCCCCCCCCCCCTTCCCCTCCCTTGACCAATAACGGGGTCAGTCGGTCAGAGGAAAGATAGAAAGAAAATGGAGAGACAGAAAAAGATAAAAAAGGCAGTAAGAAAAGAGGAAAGTTAATGAGAAAGGGATATATGAGAAGAGAGGAAAAATGATCATAAGATTAAAGAAAAAGAGGCAGGGAGATAAAGTGAAGACAGAGAGAAAAAATGAACAAGTTGTAACGAGCGATAAAGATACAAGAAAAAGTGTAAGAAAATTTAAGAAAGTATGAGAGTAAAAAAGAATGGAAAAACGGGGTAACAAAAAAAAAAGAGAGAAAAACAAAATACAGAGTAATCGAACCAGAGGAGGCAGTAAGGCAAGTTGGATATGACGATCGATATATAATTGGAAAAGACGAAAGTAAAGAAAAGGAGATTAAAAAATAATAGTAGTAGTAGAAATAGATATGTGATAAAAGGTAAAAAATTCCAAGTGAAATAAGGGATGATAAAAAGAGCGAGGTGGGGAAGAGATGAAAAATACAGGAAAAGGGGAAGAAGGTACAAGAAATCATAAGCAAACGAGGACATGAATACAAAACATGTTCATAAGTCATATATACAGTACAATTATGCAAACTTTTTTTTTTTTCTTGTAATAGATATAATCTTTGATATAATTGTATAATTTGTATACACATATGCATTAGTTTATATATATACATAAACGCACTCATTGCACACACATACAAACAAACAAACAGATCTAAGCGGGAATGTGAATATAAATCACGGGAGAGATAAGTAAGCAGCTTCTGACTGAGTGTTTTTCTTACTTATGATGTCTTCATCTGACTGACTTGCATTGATCACTTTCATAATACAAATGCATTATTACTTAAATATATATATATATATATATATATATATATATATATATATATATATATATATATATATATATATATATATATATATATATTATATTATATATATATTATATTTATATCTTCTATATGTATATGCACATGTATACATATATATGAATATAAATATATATAGATAATATATATATATATATAACACTGCACTGATTTTTAATACAATTCGAGATGCCGCTCAACCCCTTCACAAGAAGAAGCAGCGCAACAGATAGGTCTGCATATCAACGAAAATAAAACTGAATGCATTTGCATTTGTGAACAAAGGAACAGCAACGTCTAGGAAAGGAAAAGTCCTCAAGGAAGGAGAGGATTTCCAATACGTAGGAGCCTGGAGAGATAAATCAAAGAAGGATGTCAAGCATCAAGATCGCCAAGGCTTAAACATCTCTCGTAAGAAGGAAGTGTCTCTAAAAATCACAATTAGACTGAGATACAAAGGGAAATTTATCCGTTGACGTTTTAATTATATGGTTCAGGAATGTTGGACTTTGACATCTGACTTGGAAAGAAGGCTTAACGAAACATATACGAAAATACTAGGAGCTATTTTGAATGCCATACGGAGACAATCCCAAAGATACTAAAATTATTAAGAAAAGAAAAATTACATTTGCTGGATATTGTATATAACGTCTGTTTCTACCAATAGAGGCAAAAGGAAAAGGGGCCCAGAAAAATACACACATCAACTGGAGAGACACACACCTTTGCAGTAAAGATATGGAAATCATGATGGAAAGTCGAGTAATGTGGAGAAGATTCCTGAATTCATATATTTGCACACACACACATATATATGTGCGTGTGTGTGTGTTATATATATATATATATATATATATATATATATATATATATTATGTGTGTGTGTGTGTGTGTGTGTGTGTGTGTGTGTGTGTGTGTGTGTTGTGTGTGTGTGTGGTGTGTGTGTATTGCACACCAACACACACACACACACACACACCCACACACACACAC
>NC_051394.1:15635093-15637593 GCF_015228065.2 Penaeus monodon | reverse complement strand
TGAACGAAGGTATAAAGAAAAAGAGAAATGAAAAGTGAAGAAGAAGAGGAAAAAAGAGAAAATACGTGAGAAGAATTGTTGCTTACACTACTTTTGTTACTGAAAAAAAAAATAATAATAATAATAAAAATTAAATTACAACGAAACATCAAAACCAATGCCAATGAGGCAATTTAATATAATGGTGGGAATACATAATGCTAAAACTAAAATTAATGATAATAATAACAAATATATTTCGAATAAAGATCATGATAACCACTACGACCACTGCTATTACTAGTAATACTACTATTACTGATTATAATAATAATGACAAAGATAATAAAAATTATGAAAATTATAATAAAAGTAATTATAATGATATTAGAAATAATGAGTTAATATCATTATCATTGTTATTATTATTATTATTATCATTATTATTATTATTATTTACTATTATCATTATTATTCTTATTCTTATTCTTATTATTGTTATTATTACTATTATTATTATCATTATAATCATTATTACATTTATTATTATTCTATTATTATTATTAATATTATTATTATTATTATTATTATTATTATATTATTAATATTATTATCATTATTATTATTATCCTCCTCATCATCATCACTATTATCATTATTATTATTGTTTTTATTATTATGATTATAATAATTATTATTATTAATATTAGTAGTAATAGTAGTAGTATTGTTATTGTTATTATTATTATTATTATTATTATTATTATTATTATGATGATGATGATGATGATGATGATGATGATGATGATGATGATGATGATGATGATGATGATGATAATAATAATAATAATAATGATAAAAATGATAATAATAATAATAATAATAATAATAATAATAATAATAATAACGACGGTATTAATAATAATAATAATAATAATAATAATAATAATAATAATAATAATAGCAATGATAATAGTAATAGTAATAAAAATACTTATATTGATATAAATGATAGTGATAACAATGATGAAATAAACAACAACTGTACTAAAACAATATTAATGATGATGATGATGACACCGATAATGATACTTATAATAATATTATTGATAATTACAAAAAAATAATAATAATAATAATAATAATAATAATAATAATAATAATGATAACAACAACAATACCAGAAACGATAATAACAAAAAAGAACTAATAATAAAAACAAAAATAGATATGTTAATAATAATAAGAACAATAATACTAATAAAACAATAATAATTAAGATAAAAAAACAATAATATTTAAGATGATAAACAGTATAACAATGATAGCAAACAATAATAATAACAATGATGATCAAGATGATAATAATGACAATAATAAAAATAATACCGAAATTATACAAAGTGATAATCATTGTAATCAGGATAATAATCAGATAATTATGATAATAGAAATAATAATGGTAATTATGAATAATATTATTAAGGTTATTATCACTATTGTTATTATTATTATTATTATTATTATTATTATCATTATTATTATTATTATCATAATTATTCTCATTATCATTATTATTATCATCATCATTAATATTATTAATAGTATTAGTATATACATTAGTATAAGTATTAGTATTGCTATTATTATAATCGTAATACTAATACTAGTAATAACAATAATATTAACAATAATAATAATTATGATGATAATAATGAAAGTAAAAATATAGTAATAATAACAAAACAAATGATGATAAAAGTAATAATAATAATAATAACAATAATAATAATGATAATAATAATAATAATAATAATAATAATAATAATAATAATAATAATAATAATAATAATAATAATAATGATGATGATAAGAAGAAGAAAAAGAAGAAGAGGAGTAGGAGTAATAAAGAGTAATAATGATAATAATGATGATGATGATGATAACAATAATAATTATGGTAATACTAATAACAATAATGATAATACTGATAATAGTAATAATAACAATAATAATAATAATAATAACAATAATGATAGTAACAATAATCCTATTGATAATAGTAATTGTAAAAATTATAATAATGATAGTTATGATAATAATAGGAGCATATAATTAGTAGTAGTAGTAGCAGTAGTAGTAGTAGTATATTGATAGTGATAGGAATAAGAATAATTATCATTATTATTATGATATTATTATTTTTAATATAATTATTATTATTATCATTATTATTTTTACTATAAGAATAAGAACAAGAATTCTATTGATAATAATGATGATAATAATAATAATAATGAAGATAATAATAATAATAAAACTGATAATGACAATGATTATCACAGTAGTTTAAAAGATAAGATGTATCATTAATAATATGTAATAAAGAATGTTGTCAGATATTGTTGTATTTATTTTCATTATTACACTTAAAATCAAAATATAGGTCAGATGATGATGAAGATAATAATGATAAAAAAAAATTGCTGCAATAACGATAATACCACAACTACTAATGATT
>NC_051394.1:15630093-15632593 GCF_015228065.2 Penaeus monodon | reverse complement strand
AAACACACTCTGGTCTTCCCTCCTCCCTCATCCCCTGCTATTTCAACCCTGGAAAGAAAATGAGGATTTTTCTGTTCAGCTCGAAAGAAAATTCTCGTCTTTAAAGTAAATGCTACTCTCTCAGTCCCTTTGATTGTGAGGTTCTCTACGTGTCTCAAGTTCGGTTTAGTGTCATTTATCGTGATTTTATTGATTCCGTACTAATCTGGGATTGGTTTGTTTGTTTATTTCTGTTATGGTGGTTAGTGTTATGTTATAGGATCTTGTTATTTGTATATTTTTCTTACGGAATAGTTAGTGAAAATATAACTTTTTTCTGATTCTGTCACTGGCTCTATGTCTGCCACAATACGTTCAATCCTCAAGGATATTATTGTAATAAATTACTAAAATGATAAAGGATAAATATAACTCCCTGCGATTATTTCCAGCAGAGAATAATCCCAGGAAAAATCTCAAACCCCATTTCAAAAAAATAAAATAAAAGAATAAAAAGGATAAAAAGAGGTCCCATCAAAAATTCCACGTCAAAAAACTCTGTCTCCATCCCGCGGGGTCAGGGCCTTCCAAGCCGCTGTCTCTGTTCCTGTAGATTGAGCTGTCGCGGTGAGGCGAGATTTAAATCAGGCGCGGCAGGTCATGTGATCGCACATATTATTCGAAGCTCCTCTGTCAAGGGATATCAGGAAGGACGTCGTGTCACGGGGGTTCGCTGTGTGTGTGTGTGTGTGTGTGTGTGTGTGTGTGTGTGTGTGTGTGTGTGTGTGTGTGTGTGTGTGTGTGTGTGTGTGTGTGTGTGTGTGCTGGTGAGTATGTGGGTGTTTTCTTTTATGTGTATTTGATTACCTACTTTTGTGTCTGTGTATGTATGCGTGCTTGTCCGTATGTTTGTTTTTGTCTATTTCTGTGAGTATGTTTGCATATATATGTTATACAGATATGACTGTGTTTTATTTTTTCCATTCCTCTTTCAGCCTCGTATGCGCGGTGCATATTAAGTATTCATCTTACACCTTTTACGCATGAGTAATAATTTTATCTTATTTGTTTATCTTGCAAATTTTTTTCTTTCTTTCTTTTTTTCATCTGGGTATTTTTGGATTCATTTTCCTTTGGTTATTTGCGCATCTTTCCTTATTCTTTTGTTTACAGCTTTTTTCAATCATTTTAGATTTTTTTTTCTTACATTCTACACCATTACATATTCAAAATTGCCGTTGCAAGGCATATCCTCATCAAGAAGAGCCAAGGACCATAAATCCATAACTTGAAAATCAAATATTCACACTTTAGATCGCTAATGAATATTTGTTTGAACACTGAACTGTCAAATGGCTTTGTTGCAAGTCATCAGTGTTGCACTGTGTGATGGTTAGATAAGTTGTAAACGAACAAATTTTTGAAAATTGAAACAGAATAATTCAAAAGTTTTAAATTGAATTAGTTACGTGCAAGGTGTTCATACAATATATTTATAATTCTGTCTGTGCATTCCTGCTTTATATATATTATATATATAAATTTATAGGACTGTTCTTTTTTTCCTTTTTCCAAATGTATATATGTGTATGTGCATGCATACATGCATATGATATATATATATATATATATATATATATATATATATATATATATATATATAATATATATATATATGTAAACATCATGTGAATACCACACAATGTTATATATATATATATATATATATATATATATATATATATATATATATATATATATATATATATATATGTAAACATACATGTGAATACACACACAAATGTTTATATATATATATATAATATATATATTATATATATATATATATATATATATATATATATATATAAAATATGTGTGTGTGTGTGTGTGTGTGTGTGTGTGTGTGTGTGTGTGTGTGTGTGTGTGTGTGTGTGTGTGTGTGTGTGTGTGTGTGACTGCCGCAATGGTCCAGTGGTTAGATCATTTGAATTTGACCCTCATGGTCCCGAGTTCAATTCCCCGCCGTGGCAGTCGTAAAAATACCTGCGCTCTGAGTGCTTGCTCGAGCCCGATCTCACGGCGAGAAAACGACATATCGTCTTGAGAATCAATAACGCAGTATATCTATAAGAATTCGACCGCCGTGGCATAGGTGTTAAACGCCGAACCGCGGTTGTTAGGAAGGGCATCCAATCAGGCAAGTGTGGAACTGCCATATAACCTCTCAATAATGAATTGAGAGCCTGCAGTGAATAATGGCTGTTAAAAAATATGATTTATACATATAATACATATATTGTGTTTGTATAACATGTATGTCTGATGTTGCTTGATTATCTAGCATATAAAGACAATTTAGACACACAGAGAAATGTCGGAAAAAACATAAACCACACATACTACACCACAGTTATAATATCATATATAATATATATATATATATATATATATAATAATATAATATATATATATATATATATATATATATATATATATATATATATATATTATATATATT
>NC_051394.1:15622593-15625093 GCF_015228065.2 Penaeus monodon | reverse complement strand
TGATATTATTATTGTTATTATTGTAAGTATTATTGTCATTATAATCATTATTATCGTCATTATCATTATTATTGACATTATTATAATGATTATAATAATTATTATATTTTCTTAATAATATTATTATTATTATCATCATCCATCATCATCATCATCATCATCATCATCATCATCATCATCATCATCATCGTCATCATCATCATCATTACTATTGTTATCATTATTATCACTATTATTTTTTATCGCTATTATTATTATACTTACTGCTACTGTTCTTGTTTTTTATTATTGTTGTTAATATCAATATTATCATTATTACTATTATTACCATTATTATTTTCATAATTATTTTCATTATTATTACTACCATTGTTATAATTATTATCATTATCATCATCTCCATCATTTCCATCATAATTATTATTATCGTTGTCATTGTTTCACTGTTAATATAGTTGTTATATAAATTACTATGAACACTAATATCAATTTTTTACCAGTGTCTTGGTACCATTATTACTGACATTACTTCATTGATATGATTAGCATCATTTTATTATTATCAGTGCTATTACCGTTGTCTATCACTATCACCCATACAATCTTTATCATTATCATAATCATTATAGCCCTTATTATCTGCCTGAAAAATATCAACGTCACTATGATGAATGGAGTTCCTATTATCATTAATACTGATGATGATGATAATAATAATAATCTTGATTTCTAATTTACATTGATTATTCATTACAATGTATTTACAATGTATATAATTATTTACAATACTATCACTCCTATTATAATCATAATCACAATAGATCTTAAATCACAGAAAGACAAATCTATACAAATAGCGGGAGTAAGAAAGGTCAACAATGCACTTGAGAATCACGAAGTTCAAAGGTCAGCAAGGTCAAGACAGGTCAAATATAAAGGGTATTCTGCAAGAGGGAAAGGAGGAGAGTGAATTAATCTAAACGAAGAGTGATTTATTTTTTCGAATCAAAAGGAAAGTGAAATATTGCAGAGGTCAGTGGAAGAGATTCCAGGTACAAAAGCAAAAACACGTTGTTGTTGCAGATCCTGCCAAAGATGACGATTATTAAGATAATAATGATAATGAGACTATTATTATTATTATCATTATCATCATTATTATTAATAATAATATTGTTGTTGTTGTTATCATTATTGTTATCATTACTATTGCTATTATTTTTTTATTATTATTATTATTATTACTATTACCATTATCATTATTATTATTATTATTATTATTATTATTGTTATTGTTATTGTTTTTATCATTATTATTATTATTGTCATGATCATTATCATTATCATTATCACTTATCATTATTTTTTTTCATATTATTATTATTGTTATTATTATTATATTATTATTATTATTACTATTATTATAATTATTATTGATAATATTATTATTATCATTATTATTGATAATATTATTATTATCATCATCATTATTATTTTCATTATTATTATTATTATTATCATTATTATCATTATTATCGCATTATCATCATCATTATTATCATTATCATTATAAATGTTCTTTTTATTATCATTTTTCATATTATTATTAGCAGTAGTACCATTATTGCTATTGTCACAATCACACCATACACACACACACACACACACACACAAAATAAAATAATAATAATAATAATAATATAATAATAAAATGAAAAATAAAAACAAAAAATAAAATAAAATAAAAAATAAAAAATCACAAACAAACAAACAAACACACGTGCACAAGCAGGCAGGTAACCAAGAAGTCAAAGAATTATCATTATCAGCTTTAAGTCTTCCTGGGAGAGATAGAAGGAGGCGGTAGCAAAAAAGAAGTGGAAAAAAGGCCATTAAATATGATAAGTGTATATTGATCAAAAAGAGGTCAGAAAAGGTTAACGAATTTTGCGCTGGAATGAAGCTTTTTTTTACCTTCCTTTATCTCTCTCTCTCTCTCTCTCTCTCTCTCTCTCTCTCTCTCTCTCTCTCCTCTCCTCTCTCTCTCTCTCTCTCTCTCTCTCCTCTCTCTCTCTTCTCACTTATCTCTCTCTCTCTCTCTCTCCTCTCTCTCTCTCTCTCTCCTCTCTCTCTCTCTCTCTCTCTCTCTCTCTCTCTCTCTCTCTCTCTCTCTCTCTCTCTCCTTCTCTCTCTCTCTGTCTTCTCTCTCCTCTTTCTCTCTCTCTCCTTTTTTTTAGTTTTGGAGGCAGAACTGTTTTAGATCTGGTAAGTGACAGATATCCTTTGGAGGGAAGGACAGTGAAAAAGGAGAGAGAAATAAGGAGAGATAAAGGGAGAAAATGTAAACATCGATAATAAGCGAGGAAGGAACGAGTAGTGAAAGTGAAAAAAGAAAGTAAAAGAGAAATAAAGAAACCGTTAACAAAACCGGGCCAAGAAAAACGGGAACAAAACTTGAAAATGTGGAAAATCAAGAGAAAAAAGAAAAACATCCAAAATA
>NC_051394.1:15607593-15615093 GCF_015228065.2 Penaeus monodon | reverse complement strand
CTGGTATTAATACTACTGAAACGCTATTTTACTACAATACTAGTCTTATATTATCTTCTCAGAATCATAATCATTTTTTCATATCATTATAGACATTATATATTGTTATTTGCTATAATTATGATTATCATTCTTATAAAATGATTAATTTATTAATCATCTCATCTGTATCTATTATAGCATACTAATTTATTATTTTATTATTTTATCATATCATATTGTTATTATCCTCATACATCATTATTATTTCTATTACTCGTACTATTACTATTTATTATTATTATATATATGTTTATGTATTATTGTTTTTATTAATTACTATTATTATTATTATTATCATTATCATTATATCATCATCTATCACAATTATCATTCTTGTGTTATTACCATTATTATTGTTATATTTATCATTATTATTATTATTATTGTTGTTTGTTGTTTTCTTGTTCTTGTTATATTATTATTATTATCATATCATTATTATTATTGTCATTACAATTATCATTATTAGCACTATTATTATTATTATGTTTATTATCTATCATCATCTTTATTATTATTATTTGTTATTTACTATATTATCATCATTATTATTATTGTGTTATTATTATTATTATTATTATTATTATTATTATCATTATTTTTATTATTATTATTATTATTATTATTATTATTATTATTATTATTATTATTATTAATTATCATTATCATCATTACTTTTAGTAGTAGTAGTAATATTATTGTCATTTTATTTTATTTTCAATATCATTATTATTATTATCATTGCTATTATTATTATCATTATTGCTTTCATTGTTCTTATTGTCATTATTGTTATTATCATTACTAATATTACCATTATCATCATCATCTTCATCATCATCATTGCTTTTTACTACCTTTATCATTATCATAAACTATCATTGTTATTGTTATCCTTATTGTCATCATTATTACGATCCTTATCATAATTAGTATTAATATTAGTATTCACATTACTATTACATCTTTTTTATCATTACTATCACTATGATTATTATAATTATTATTATTATATCTTTATTGTTATCATTATTACCAATATTGTCATTATTATCACGATTTTATGACTACAATTTTTATTATTGTTATTTACGTCTTATCGCGATTATTCATTTATTATTTTTTTCATATATTCATTAAAGGCATGACATCCATCAGCCATGGCAATTACATTTTCCTATTCAAAATATTCTGTAGCATTCTATGTAAATTATTATGGACATTTTTACAGCTAGTTTGTTGTGATTCCATGTAACATTAGAGTGTAATACTTTGATGCGAGTTATTTCTGTGATATCGCAGCGTCCTGTTACAGTATCTATAGTATCATAGTGTCATTGCCTCGAATGGCACAGTGCAAGCTTATGCAGTGCCATGGTATATTCTTCCTTAAAGCTACAGTGTAATACCTATTAATCAACTGTACTGTACTGTTATAGCCCAATGTCATCTCACGTTTGTATTATTTCTAATTCTATACCATCCTGGGTATCTATAATCTGCCTGTAATCTATCTGTCTATCTCTCTGTCTATCTATCTATCTATCTATCTATCTATCTATCTATATATATATATATATATATATATATATATATATATATTTATATATATATATATATATACATATATACACATCGGTTTTTCTCTTGCACTGATCATCAGCTGCAGTCTCATATTGTCACCCCTGTAATGCCTAGCTCCTGCATACTTTCTTGTCCCTTACACACCGACCAGGTCACGTGCTCCCCCGCTGCCGCAGCCCGTCGATCGTGCGGCCCAGAAACCCTTCGCGCCGACTGCAATCTATCCATGACGAATGCGAGCAGGATAACGTTGCTGGGCGGCCTGTCCCTCCCCAGGGGTCCTGCTCACCTGCTATGAATCAAGCAGGCCGGCCCCTTTCCCTGCACCCTCACGCCCTCCCCCTCCCCCCCCCTCTTCCCTTCACACCATTTTCTGTTATCTCCCTTCCCCCTACCCCTTCTTCCATTCCCTATCCTTGTTTCTCTTGTGTACCCTGTCGCTTTCCGTTCACATGATGTAGGCTCTTGGAGGCCAGGTCGCTCCACCCAATCGGAATCTGTGGTCCGCAGCTGTTTGGCTGAAGGGAATGCTATGTGACTGTGTGTGTGTGAGTGGTGTGAGTGTGTGTGTGTGTGTGTGTGTGTGTGTATGCTTGCGTGCGTGCGTGCGTGTGTGTGTGTGTGTGTGTGTGTGTGTGTGTGTGTTGTGTGTGTGTGTGTGTGTGTGTGTGTGTGTGTGTGTGTGTGTGTTCGAAGCCAAACTCGTGCCCTGCGTACGTCTTAATGTAAATCTTATCGCACATGACGAAGGAGCAACCCCCTCTCGCGGCCGAGCTGATAACCTCGAAACGAATAGCTATTCCCAAACAGTTCTTCATTAATTAGCAGGTGACACCAGGACGGCCGCGGCGCAGGTCCAGCCATGTCGACAAGGGCTCTTTCAGGGCTCCGGTGTTCTCCTGCCATAAATAAAGTCTTTATTTGGCATTGTGTGCGCCGCGTGAAAAGCCTGGGCGCGTGGGACGAGGTGTGGCCCGGCTGGACGTCCCTGCCCTCTTCGGTTCTCCTTTGTTATCGTTTGTGATCGCCATGTGCCGGGGGCGGGGGAGGGAGGGGGAGCAGACGTGGATGCCTTTTGTACGCCTGTCACCTGCGTCGTTATTGTTGGGGCTGGCGCTAATTGTGCGGTTCTTGTGTTCTGATTAGCGCTTATTTCAAGTGTTTGTTACTAATACTCCAAAGTATTCATTATTCTTTATTTCTGTTTCTAACAGTGCTCGTAGGCAGTGATCTGGACAATAATGTTATCAAGATTATATTGTCGGTCTTTAACACTACTAAAAAATGATAACCTAGTTCCTATAACATTGATTCAAATACAATTTTCACTTGGAATCCTAGCAAGTCATTGCCATTTAAACAGAACGTCTTCATTGTCATTTTAATCAGCAGCACCGCCATGGATGTTAACCAACGGTGATCGTATCATAAGAATTTGCACCTGGACGTCTTGTCTGAGTTAGATCTCAATTGCAAGAAAGCTTCTGAAATGACTTGCAAAAGGCTGACCTTCTATAGACTCTCGGGCTCCCTTGTTATTATTGTCCCTGTAGGGCACCTTGCTAAAGTTCTGATGACAATAATGATGTTAGTGATATTGATGTCCGTAATAAAAAAAAAAGACAAAACGAGTATACGAATAAATCAATAGATGTATCCAAATACGCACGCACACACCGACAAACACACACACATATACACACACACACACATACATACACACAACACACACACCACACAACACACACACAATACAACACATCAACATATATCATATATATATCATATACACTACATATATATGATATATATATATATATATAAATATATATATATATATATATATATATATATATATATATATATATATATATATATATATATATATATATATATATATATGCATATATATATATATATATATATATATATATATATATATATATATATATATATATATATCATGAAACGGAATGATTATTGGTATCCCACTTTGTGTAGATTCATATTTAGGAACCGCATAATAGAGATATAGGCCCCCATTTTCTTTGCTCGAGTCCCATCTAACTCCTAGTTAGATGGGACTGCTCGTAGTCCCATCTAACTAGGAGTTAGATGGGACGTTTGGTCAGTATGACTAAACTGTCGTGATTTACCAGTTGCACTGAAACCACTGCCCTGCTGCCAGCAACTTCACCGTTACCCTGGCACGGGTAACACACACACACACACACGTGTGTGTGAGTGTATGGGTATATACATGTGCATGTGTGTATGTATATATGTATATATATATATATATATATATATATATATATATATATATATATATATGTGTGTGTGTGTGTGTGTGTGTGTGTGTGTGTGTGTGTGTGTGTGTGTGTGTGTGTGGCGTGTGTGTGTGTGTGTGTATAGATATTAGATAGTGTATATATACATATAGTGTTTATATATATATATATATATATATATATATATACATATATATATATTATATATATAATTATATGTATATAATATATATATATATATATATATATATATATATATGTAATAATATAATATATATATAATATATATATATATATATATATATATATGTACATATATATGTACGTATTTTTATACATATAAGGCCGCGGTGGCCGAATGGTTAGAGCGTCGGACTCAAGACTGTCACGACGGCAATCTGAATTCGAGAGTTCGAGTCACCGACCGCCGCGTTGTTCCCTTGGGCAAGGAACTTCACCTTGATTGCCTACCTAGCCACTGGGTGGCTAAGCCAGCTCAAGTCAAGTGCTGGTCCCAAGCCCGGATAAATAGAGAGAATAATTACCTAAAAGGTACCACCGGCACTCTCCGTGGAAAGGAACTGGGGACCCTACCACGTACTCACTCCAAGAGCATCACAACATGAAAACTACAATTAAGTATCATGCTGTGACCACGGCGGCTCAGACATGAACCTACCGTTAAAAGAAGAAGAATTTATACATATATGTATACATACACACATATATATATACACACACACATGTATATGTATATGTATATATATATATATATGTATATATGTATATAATATATATATATATATATATATATATATATATATATATATATATATATATATATATATATATATATATATATATATATATATAATACATATATATATGTATATATATGTATATCTATATCTATCTATATATATATATATATATATATATATATATATATATATATATATATATATTAGTTCATTTATGAAACGGAATGGTCATTGGGCTGATCAGCCGTGGCACCCCATTCATTTGGGATGTGATCAGGAGCCATAAAAGTAGAAACCACTGCCTTGTGACAGCAACTTCACCGTAACCCTGGCACAGGGGGCTCATAGGGTACTTTCCCTAAACTTCAAGGTGAAGTTTAACGTCGTGTCTGGGACAATGTATTCATTCATATTCATGCAATCACCGATGCGGTGTTTGACGAACAACTTATTGACTGAGTCTTTATACTGGGGTGGCTGATCCGTGATCATTCCCCAGGGGAGTAGTTGTTTAGGTAATCATTATTGGTGTTTCTGTTGTGTGTGTGTGTGTTTGTGTGTGTGTGTGATGTATATATATATATATATATATATATATATTATATATATATATATATGTATATATATATATATATATATATATATATTATATATATATATATATATATATATATATATAATATATATATATATATATATATATATATATATACATATATACACACACACACAAACACACACACAACAGAACCCCAATAATATATATATATATATATATATATATATATATATATATATATATATTATGTATATATATATATATATATATATATATACATATATATACATATATATGAATATATACATGTACATTCATGTATATATATACATACATCCACACACAACTACACACACACATCACACACACACAACAACACACACACACACACACACACACACATATATATATATATATATATATATATATATATATATATATATATATATATATGTATATATATATATATATATATATATATATATATATTATATATATATATCATATTAGTATATGTTATGAATACATATGTTTGTTTGTATATATATGATATATATATATATTATATATATATATATATATATATATATATATATATATACGTAGATGTGCACACGTGTGAAAGGAAGGCGAGAGAGACGGAGGAAAATGAAATTCCTTCCCTAATCTCTCACTCTCTTCAGGATCTAGCATCGAAGTTCAGGAAGTAAAGCCATATGGCCGTGCTATCACCTAACAACCATTAGGACTTTCGACCTTACACCCTGTAGCATAGCAAGCTCTTCTACCGAACTCTGAACGAGTGTGCATATATGAACGAGGGGAAGATAAGACACAAAATGATTAAAGTTCATAAAATCACAAGAATGGCGGAGAAACTGAGATACGCGAAGGATGGAAAGGATTCCTCTTTTCTCCTTCTTCCTCCTCCTTTTCTGTCTTTTTCGTTTTTCTCTCCCCCCCCCCTCTCTTTTTTTCCCACGAGAATACCTCCTCTGTGAATTTCTCACACGGAGGAATGATGACAGAAGAAGAGGTATTTAAGTAAACGATGATAAAGAACTAAAAATAAAGAGAGAGAGAGACAGGGAAGAGAGTGTACGAAAAGGCAGTTGATAAAAAGGAAAAAAATTATAAGGGAACGGTCGACTAGATGAAGGCTTGGCGTAGAGGGAAAGTTAAATACGTCTGAATGATGAGATATTTGAATTTGATGCTGACTTAAGAGCGAAACGGTTCTTGCAAGTTTAGTAGAAGATACATAATGTTTATAAAAAAATATAGTTTAATGGCCTAATAAATATCAGGATAGAAATAGGTCTTCGCAGAGTGAATTAGAGTTTATGTTCACACTTATGTAGACACGTCTTGTGTGGCCATATACTATAATTCGTTCAGTGAAGACCTCCTATTTAACTGTAGATTTTAATTGAATTATATATATACAGCTGTGTCCATGTACAGATATGTATCAAATATATAAACATATATATTACTACAAATTAACTTGCAGACAGACAAACTAACAGAGATAGGAAATATGAATATGCTAATGCGATAAACACCAACACGTAACACGCAACAAGAATCGTTCAGGCCCATAATGTAAATAATTAACGAAGCAATAACAAAATGATGTAATATAATGATAATAATAATATCACTCTCTCAGCTCATCCGACGCTTCAACTTGAATGTAATTGAGACGGAAAAGCGCGTTCATGTTTCTTCTTCTTCGTCTTCTTCTGCTATTCTTCCTTTCGTTCTTTCTTTTTATTCGCATATATCGCAAGTATAAACTACTTTGAGCGTTAAATCACTACCTAATCTTCTTTATGAAACACGATAAGTATATATCTTAGGCTCGCAGTGAACTGTTCCTACTCGCTTGTAAAACCATTAAGAATTTTGTACGCTTCAGAAGGAGCCGGCGGTGGGATGGTAAAACGTAGCGAAAAAATAATAACCCAAATCAGCATCTTTATAAGTAATGAAGACTGATCGCCGTGAAAATAATATCATTAAGTGTAAAACTAAATTCTAGTTTTGCCAAACCAACGGAGCAAGCATTCAGGAGAGGAAAACATATGAGATTTCAAGAGATGTATTTAGCATTTCGGATAACCCGGCAACCTCTAAGCGCCAAGCAGGCACCCAACTCGGCGAGAATGGTCGCACGATAAACTCATTGGCTTGTCTTCTGGGCGAGCAGTATTACCTCTCTTTACTGTTACGCCGCGCTATTTATAAAGACAAGGTGAAA
>NC_051394.1:15595093-15597593 GCF_015228065.2 Penaeus monodon | reverse complement strand
TCCTGCAGGGTAATGACTCGCTGTCTAGAAAGGGGTAGAGAGCGGGAGATCGGCCCGAGACCTTTTTAACCGGGGCCGCATCTAGAGCAGGGAGGCGGAGGCAAACGGGGCGCCTAATGGTTCTCGGGCGAATCTTCACCTTCACCTACAGAAGGGGGGAGGTGGAGGGGGTGGGAGGAGGAGGAGGAGGAGGAGGGGAAAAGGGGTGGAAAGGGGGAGGAGGAGAAGGAGAGGAGGAGGAGGAGGAAGAAGAAAAGGAGGAGAGGGAGGAGGAGAAGGAGGAAGTGGGAAGGGGGGGGGAGGAGAAGGAGGAGGCGGGAAGAGGGGGGAGGAGGAGGAGGGGAAAAGGGGTGGAAGGGAGTCAGAGGTGAAGGATTAGGAGTAGGAGGAGGAAGAGGAAGAAAAGCAGGAGGAGGAGGAGGCGGGAAGAGGGGGGGAAAGGAAGAGGAGGAGGGGAAAAGGAGAGAAGAAGGAAATGGAGGAGGAGGGAGAGGAGAGAAGGAAGTCGAAGAGGAGGAGGAAGGAAAGGGGAATGAGGGAAAAGAGGAGGAGAAGGAAGAGACAAAGCTGGCGTAGTTTAGTGGTTTCATGGAGATTATCAAGACCTGGCTGGAGGTATTGTGAGCTCATATTAAGGCAAATTTTGTTCTTTACGACAATATCATTGTTGCTTATTCACCCCTGATATGCACGTTTACATATTCATTTCTCCAATTGTTTTCAATACCAGGTCGTTGTTTCTTCAGACTGCCTTCGTAAATACTATAACAAAATAAATCGATGTTTATCAAATAATGATATATAGATCATATGTACATCAGTTTTCACCTAACTGTTAACCGTGTCTGTGCATTTGATTGAGCAGGTTTATAATGTATTTATGTATCGAATTCGTGTTAAATGTAAATGTGGATGATAATGATTTAATGCTGCTATTTGCTTAGGAGGTTATACTCAATTCAAAAAATATATATATTTCTAATGTAATTACGATGGAATAAAAAAGTATTGTTGGCATAGTATTCACCGAATAAAACATTCCTTGGTGTAATCATCCGCAAGAAAAATGTATTTGTTGATGTATTTATGTAGAGATAAAATGTGTATGTTGATGTTGTTATGCTCTAATAAAGCGTCACCTGTACGCCAATAAAAAAGAAAGAGAGATAGGGAGGAATATATACAACCAGAGAGAGAAAGAGAGGTTATATATATATATATATATATTATATATATATATATATAATATATATATATATAATATAATATAATAATATACTATAGAGATGAGAGAGAGAGAGGAGAGGAGAGAGAGAGATTTGAGATGGAGGAAGAGAGAGAGAGAGAGAGACGAGAGAGAGAGATCGAGAGAGAGAGAGGCAGGCGAGAGTACGTGAGATGAGAGAGAGAGAGAGGAGAGAGATAGAAGAGAGAGAGGACGGGACGAGAGTGAGAGAGAGAGAGAGGAGAGCGATGAGAGGAGGAGAGAGAGGAGGGATGGGAGAGAGAGAGAGAGGAGAAGAGAGAGCGAGAGGAGAGATGGAGAGAGAGAGAGAGAGAGAAGGAGACGAGAGAGAGGAGAGAGAGGAGAGAGAGAATTTTGATATGAGAGAGAGGGAGAGAGAGAGAGAGAGAGATAGGAGAGAGAGAGAGAATTTATGAGAGAGAGAGAGAGAAAGAGAATGAATTTGCAGAGAGAGAGAGAGGGAGAGGGAGAGAGAGAGAGCGAGACGGACTGACGGAAGAGAGGAGAGATGAGAGGAGACAGAGAGACGAGAGAGAGAGAGAGAGAAGAGAGAAGAGGAGAGAAGAGAGAGAGAGAGGGAGAGAAGAGAGAGAGAGAGAGAGAGAGAGAGATGGAGTTAGAGGAGGAGATGAGAGGAGAGATTTGAGAGAGAGGATCGAGAGGAGAGAGAGAGAGAGAGGATGAGAGAGAGGAGAGACGAGAGAGAGGAGACAGAGAGAGAGAGAGAGAGAGAGAAGAGAGAGAGAGAGAGAGAGGAGAGGGAGAGAGAGAGAGGAGAGAGAGGAATTGAAGGCGGGGAGAGAGGTGATGAGAGATAGGAGATGGGTGGACGACAGAGAGGAGAGAGAGAGAGAGAGAAGAGAGAGAGAGAGGAGAGACAGGGAGAGAGAGAGACAGAAAGACAGAGCAGACAGAAAAAAGACAGACAGAAAAAAAAAGACAGAGGCCGCGAGACCGAGACAGAGAGGAAAGCAACAGAGAAGACACAAACGAGCAGAAAGCAACAGAGAGGACAAAAAGAGCAGACAGCAAGCGCCCCAACAAAGCGTAGCCAGGCAGTGCCCTCACGTCAGCCGCGCCTTGAGCATGCAGAAAGGCGTCCCTGCCAGAGTTTGACCTCGCGGCCGTCCCAGCGCGATCCTGCATCGGAAACGTTATGATTTGATGCTCGGTCGTAAGGCCCGGCACGCGATACGCACAGTCTATCTTTGCGATTTCATTTTCAATACTTTCTTTGGTGATGGTGAGGCTGAT
>NC_051394.1:15572593-15575093 GCF_015228065.2 Penaeus monodon | reverse complement strand
AAAACTGCAGAAATTATCACTAATAATAATTATTCATGATGATCATAGCCATGGTAATATAGTAATAATAATAATAATAATAAGTGGAACAATGATGATAATTTTAGTGAAAAAGTAATATTCATAATAACAACTTCATACCATAACAGCAAAAATAACTATATTATCAATGATGATAATGAAGAGACTAAGCACAGTTAGAATAATAACAAATCGATATTGAATATAATGAAAACCATGAAACGGAAATCATTCAAAATAAACAAATAAATAAATAACATGATGATAAAGTGAGTACTGTTTTGGAATGATCAGAGATATTATTTCAACATCAACAACACTGCACAACAACAAAAACAATGTTCGGCCATTCCCAAATATAGCGACTGTTCAAGGAACTGACAAATAAAAGATCATAAGCATTCTTTTTAACAACTTGATCACTAAGTTAGTTAAGGAGAAACTAAAAGCAACGAAGCTAGCATAAGCATGACTAGTAACGAACACGCAAATCACTTTACGAATAAAATACGAAGTCAAAGTCGCAGCCGAAAAGCAGCTGCATCTCACTTACCACCTCCCAGCGCCCTTCCATCTGTGGCGAAACAAAGGCTGTTCCGAAGCAGTTTCGAAGCCGAGAAAAGAAACCTTTTGCTCGATCCGAAACCCCATTAGAGGCAATATGGCGAAGATAAATTTCTGCTCATTTCGGCGCATAAGGAGATATTTAACCTTTGTTCATGCGAATCACGCACCGGGAAAGAGAACTGTCAGAGCGCATGCAAAGCTGCCAGAGAAGGAGAGCGCTGGATCGTCGACTTTAATCATTTGGAAAATTTGAAGAAGGGCAAACGTTGTGTCGTCGACTTGATCGTGCGTGTTATTTCTCTAATTACTTATCTTTGCTTTCCGTTTTTCTTCCTCTATGCTATACAACTTGTGGCAGTCATGGCTGTTTTTACTCTTGGTAAATGTATTATACTCACGTTTATGACGACGATGACTATGAATATGATTTTAGTGTAATCATTGCGTTCGTGGTCGATATTTGCATTACTTCTCTTACAACTGTAATGCGAGGCGCGTGTTCAGTATTCTTACCCCTTTCTAATGTTGGTATCATTGTTATCACTGCAACTATAATTGAAATAACCATCCTTGCTGTTATTGTTACTGTTATTAAGTTTTATTTTTCGTCACTAGTATTGTTACTTGCGCTATTATTCACCTCGTTATTATCAATACTATTTGTATTGTGAAGTTTCATTACTACTGTTATTATATGTTATTATAACTAGTTTTCTTATTGTCAACAACATAATTGTGTATCATTCTTCTTACTGCTATAAAATCATTTTCGTCCTTATAAATGGTACTGTTTGTCAGTATTCTTCAAGAACGTTTTTTTTATCCTTATTATCGTCTTCATTATCATTGATACTGTTATTATCATCATCATTATCATCATCATCATCGTCATCGTCATCGTCATCGTCATCGTCATCATCATCATCATCATCATCATCATCATCATCATCATCATCATCATCATAATCAATCACATTATTACCATTGCTTTTACTGCTATAATTATTTATATCATTTTCATTATTATTATTATCACTGTTTTCATTATGATTATCATTATTATTATCGTTATCACTATTATTGTTAGTAGTTGTTGTTATTGTTGTTTTTGCTTCTCCTTTAAGGTGGATCCAGTAACTCTGCAATGTAAGTTCTTTTCTTATTATTATTATTATTTTTATTACAAATGCATACATTTTATTTTTCTTGTTTCTATAAATTGAAAAACTATATTCATTAAGTACTTAGGTCATATATTTTGCAAAGTGTTACAGTGTGATTTTGGCTTCCCCAACAAGGCCTATAAGTTTGCTAACAAGCACTGCAGCTGAACTACAAGCACTTTTTGAATACAGTTATAAGTATAAGTGATAAGAGTTTTAGAAAATTATCAAATAATTGCGGGGATTTATTTGGGTGTATGTTTTTTTGTTTTTGGTTTCTTTTTATGTTTTTTTTATTTCTTTTCTTCTTCTTCTTCTTCTTCTTCTTCTTCTTCTTCTTATCTAAGTTTGTATCCAACACTTATCACGGTCAATGAAATGCTGCATGAATTTCGATCGAGAAGCGGTCATTCCCGAGGGAAATTCCTCAGATGATTTATTATATATATAGGTAGAGAGATAGATAGATGTAGATACATACATACATACATACATACATACATATATACATGTTTATACATATATATACAGACATACATATATGTATATGTATATATATACATATATATATATATATATATATATATATATATATATATATATTAGTAGTTATTATCGTTAGTATAATTACTACTACTATTATTGTTATCATTATTATCATTATCATTATCACTGTTGTTATTATCACTATTATTATTGTTGTTTTATTTTATTGTTATCGTTACTGTTTTTATTATTGGTGTTGTTTT
>NC_051394.1:15555093-15557593 GCF_015228065.2 Penaeus monodon | reverse complement strand
TTAGTACTTTCATTAATCTCTTAATCCCAAATTTTGAAACTTACTCTTAGTCCAATTTTCTAATACTTATTCTAACAATTTGCCTCGATCTTGCCGGGACTCATTCAGCGACACATGCCTCCGAGGAAGATCTAGAGCGTATCCATATTTGCCGGAGTCTAGGGATTTGTTGAATGCGTTAATAATAAAACTTTTTTTTATCTCTTTGTTCTTTCTTTCTTTTGAGGAAAAAGATGCTTTGAATTCGCCAGATTTTTTTCGAAGACAGATCATTGTGGATTCTTGCATATTTCGAGACACATTGTACTCAGCGTAAAAGATATGTATCTTGGAGGTCATTTGGATGTAAAATATGCGTAATGGAAAAGGCAAAATTCCGTCACGTGTGTTAGTATTTGAAAAATTATAAATATCAGTGTTTTTTTTTCTAAACCGGAACATTAACTGTAATCTTGATAGTGTTTTGTAGAATAGGAAAGAAAGGTATTTAAATCGTTTAGACGAAATCTGAAATAATTTAAAGAGTTTTTATGGTTGATCTGAGCCACTTATTTCATTTAGGTCGTTTATTTTCCTCTGGATAGTTTATTCATTATTCTTCCTCTTCGTCTTCGTCTTCCTCTCCCTCCTCCTCCTCCTTCTCCTCCTCCTCCCTCCTCCTCCTCCCTCCTCCTCCTCCTCCTCCTCCTCCTCCTCCTCCTCTCTCCTCCTCCTCCCCAGAACAAATGTGAGGAATTTTCCCTCAACTGGTCTACAAACAGCCGGCTTCCTGAACCTTCGTCCCGTTGTCCTGCCATCTGGTGGAGAAGTCTGAATTTCGGTCAGCCTCCCGCTCGACGCCGTCTTGTGCGCAGTTTTGGGTGTGGTTGTGGATGGGAACGCGATAGATGCCTGTGGAATGTTTGTCCTTTTCTTTTTCTTTTCTTTTTTAACATTATCATCGTTTGCATCAGTATCCATCTTTTTGTCTGCCCTGTCTTGACTTCTTCATTTTCCCTACAACCATCATTCCAGGCGATCCCCCTCGAAGACAATGCATGGTGTGGGCAAAGTCAGTCACCCGCGAGTCGTGCTTTAGAAGGAACACTCTCGGCGCCGTGCCCTCCCCTCACCTCATCCATACCCTCGCCGTCAGCGTCGCCGATGACACAACCCTCCATTCCGCCTTGGAGGTCCGTTCTGTGATGATTGCAAGGATAACTTTCTCTGTTCGTCTCCGTCACGACCCACGACCCCGTTCCTCGCGGCTCGTGACGATCCGAAGCCGGGAGTCCGGCGCGCGAAGAGAAATCGGCGATAGGAGAGTGAGGCGGAGAACCAATTGGAATGAGGAATGATTTACTGCGATTCATAACCTGAGTGATATCAGACCTTTCTTGGTTGTAGGATGCCTCGGGGATCCTTCGAATAGGATGGCTAATTATGCATATGGACTTTGACTCTCTCTTATACGGTGCTATCTGTGTAGTAGGGCTATATCAATATGGTTACCTGTTTAGCACAAAATGACCCGTGTGTCATTGAGTCTGCGAGTTTATGGAGGCTGCTTCTCTCGCTGCACTGAGTCCAGGCCAAGAGAGGCAAGGGACGACAGACAGACAAATCACTACAAGACCGACGCAACAACTTGTATAATGAAAAAGGGATGAGAGTGGAGGGAGAAGGGGGGATAGGCTGCCAGGAAAAAAAGAAAGGAAAAGGGGGTAAAAAGGGTTGAATAAAGGGGAAGGGATTTTGGGGACGAAAAGGAGATGAAACTGACACAGAGAAGAAGGAAAGGGAAAGGGAAGAAGCAAAACAAAGATACAGAGGAAGCAGAGAAAAAAAAGAAGGGGAAGACAAAAGGTTTTTAAAAATAAAGAGGAAAAACGAAAAGGAAAAGGGGCAGAGGAATGGAAAGATGGAAAGTCAGAGAGGAAAAGGGAAAAAAGCAAAAGAAAGAAAGGGTGAGAGAGAAAGAGAGAAAGGGGGGAGAGGCCCCAAGAAAAATTGCCAAAATTTCCCTCCCTGTCGTGAGGGATTCATGGGGGGTTTTGAAATTTTATGAGGTCAACTCTCACCTCGCCCAATTTGCCTTCGCCCTTTCAGGCAGAAAAAATTTTAAAAAATTTAAAGATGATTATCCTATTTTCGTTTTGCTTGTCTCTTTTTTAAGCTTCCTTGTCCATGTATGAATCTTTTGTCCCTACATATTTCTATTCTGTTTCTCTGTTTGTGCAACTTTTTTAAGCAATGTTGCTTATAAACCAAACAAAATAAATTAATCAATAAAAAGACAAAAAAAAAAAAAAAGAAATACTACTTCCCCCTTTCGCTAGTTTATAAATACATTCATATTCACAGCAACAATAACGATAATAAATTAGCGAAAACAATTTTCCCAAGATAAACGCTGTCACCTAATGGGACTGTGAAAAAGACGACCCGGGTACCTGTTTTCACGCTCGAGACCACCTCATTTATGCGATTTACGGGGTTCTCCTGGCTGATAAAAAGTAAA
>NC_051394.1:15515093-15520093 GCF_015228065.2 Penaeus monodon | reverse complement strand
GTTAATCAAGGAGACATACTGTTTCCACGACGTCCGTCTAGCCTCCCTTTATCACTTGCCTGGCCTTGGCTCAGGTCTTTTTGTTATAGATCAAGGTTACATCGCTTCCATGTAAATCTTCCATGACTTGCCAAGTGAAATTCAACTGAGAATCAAGTAAACCAATTGACAGGTCAGTATTGGAGAATGTCCCAATTTGACTTTGGGAATGTGTGGGAATGTCACTGTTCAGTATAACTGCATCTACTCTTAAGAACAAGGACTCCAAGGCCCTTCCTCGAGAAAGTGTCTCCCCAGAGGTGATGCCGACCATTGAAATCTCCCATGAGTAGAAATGGATTTGGCAACTACCCAAGTAGATCTTCCAAATCGTCTATGTTAAGATTATGTTGAGGAAGGTAGATGGATGCAGCAGTGTAAGGTCGTGTCAAACCTATTCTCAAAGCCTTCAACTGCAGTGTCGTCTGCAGGTGGATGGCCTGGAAGGGAATATCCTGCTCTATCATTACTGCTACTCCTCTATCAGGTCCATTACCAAAGGTCCCATAATGGGCTTGAACTTGGAATCCTCTCAGGGAAATCAGACGACTTTCCCTAGTCATAATCTCTTGCAGGCTTATACAAACTGGGTTACATGAAGCTATCAGATGTTGCAGTTCTTCCCATTTTGCATGAATTCCCTGACAGATCCATTGGATTAGGGTATCCAGTTCTTCAAACCACCTCTTCATAAGGTATTTGGCAGCACCTGTGGTCAAGTTTGCTCCACAGCTTTAGGCCATCCCTTTCCAAGATCTTGGGAGTAACTTTTGAAGGGTTGTTTACCTGTAGAACTAGTTCCACAGGCTACCTTTGAACAGGCTCAAGATGACTTTGCCTGGGCAAAGGATGGATCTGAGCCTTTTCATCAGGAGCATTCTGTCTAGCAGCGGATGTTTTGGCAGCTGCAGCTGTCACTGTTCAGGCCTTTGGAGCCCTGCCTGATGGTTCCAAAGACCCCACTCTGAGAGGAGTCTCTTGAACAGGCTCAGGATTCCTTTGCCTGGACAAAGGGCGTACCTGAGCCTTTGATTCCGGGGCATTCTGCAGCAGAGGCCTCTATGGATGTGGTGGCAGCTGGAGCTGTCACCGCTGAGGGAAAGACCTTACTTTGGGAGAAGGAATCTCCTCGTTAGACCCCTCACTCCTACTCCGTTTCTGGTGGAATAACTCACCAGAGGCAGTTTCAGCATTTGAGGAATGAGGTTTAAAGGCAGTGGTAGAATGTGTGATGTGAGAAATGTTGGAGGGCAAGGGATGGCAGGAAGGAGGATGGGCTAGAACCGAAGCAAAGGACCTGGCTGTGCAAACAGCACACGGACACATCGTTTTCCCTCTGGAAAAAACTTTCTCCTTATTACCAATATTTCTTTCAATTTTGTACCTTTTACATTGCTTTGAAGAAGCTTCATCAGCTGCTTTGCAGTAGTAACAGCATATTGGTCCTGGACATTCGTCATCTCCTTAATGACCTTGTACCACATTTTACACACACTCTTGGTTGTCCGTTTTTCTTAAAATGGCAAGAGTTGGCTCCATGCCCATAACCCAGGCAGAGGACTGCAAAGGGGTTGGGCACATGACTTTACCATGAGGTGGTACCATCCACCTTAACTGGTTCTGGATGGACTAATATTTCAAAAGTTAGAAGGAGAGCTGGTGTCGACAGTTCCAAACCATCAACTTTCTTCTTAAAACTTTTGCTGCCACTACATTAAAATGCTTTAGTTCCTCTAACAGTTTCTCCTTAGAATACCTCTGTAGTGTACCCTGAGGTCCACCTGGCTTTTAATCTTTACATATACGTACATATCTACTTGTCTGGATTTATATGAATACCGCCTAAAATGGCCAACTTCCGTTCTCTGTGAAGAAGTACATTACATTTTCTTTTATTTTAAGCATACACTATTTTATTTTCTCATATGCAGTTATTATTTTTCCTCTATTCATGTTTTTATCTATTTTCTTATATGTTTTGTAAGGTACTTTTTATTGCCACATTTTACTGCATTTACTTTTTAGTACTCTGTTCCACTCAAATTTTATTTCTAAAAGATGTACCCCCGAATTACGTATAGACCAATCAGGTTAACGGGCGTGTAGCTTCAGCCAGTCAGAGCCGTTCTAGGTCGTGCCCCCTGGTAGCGATTTTCAAGGGCGCGAGAGTTCACGCTCACGCTCATGACTGGCTGGACATACGCTCCAGTTGACCGCCCCCCCCCCCCCGGTAATTAAGTATCATAATCCTATGCTGCAGTCCAGCCAGTCAGCCTTTTAAAATATAAAGATAACCAACAAAGCAAATAATTATATTTACAATGAAATAAGGTATACACCCATGAACATAGGAATCTGTATAATGAGCATGAACAGATATATGAACAGCATATAATTAAATCATATAATTGAAAATGGTAAATGAATGGATGATCTAAAGTGAGAACATTATCAATAAATATATTTGAGGATAACTAAAAACGGAGTTGAAAACGAGCGGCCAGAGCTACCTTCCAGTTTCAAAGCGCGTCAGGCACACACGACCTAACGACGGTGCTACAACCTCATCAGGTGGAATGTTGCATATCGCACGCAGATGGTCACTCTTGTCTGGTGACGAGACCTCAACTATCAGGCTACCATCTCACTGGGAGGGATGCGGTGATCCCGTTGACACACCATGATTAATACAATCCATGATTAATACACCATCAATGGTGTTCACTACTAGGTACTTACTATATGAGATACTTTCATATTTAACAGGTAAGATTTCCTTAATGGATTAAGGAGGACATTTCTCAGACTCACAAACCTGGTTTGGGAGCCTGGGAACCATTACGATTTCTATTCTTGCCCTTTGGAAGCTGGAAAGTTCCCAGTGACAATATGTGACGTTCCAGAGGGAATGGCCAGAGGGTTGCATAGATCATCAGGGAGAGAGCTAAGACTTTGTAAATTTGTAGAACTCATACAAATTAGAATTATTCATTTTCTCACCCTCATCCACCATGAAGTTCCAACCAGGACGCATGCAAGCCACTATTACAGTACTGATGACAGGCGCGGGACCTATGCACTACCGACTGAACAGTGCTTGCTTGACCTTAGCCATATTTGACTAGCCGATTGACTTGACCGAGCCTTGATCAAGCCATCCTTAACCAGAATAGAGAACCAGAGAGGTGTGTTGTTAGCTGCAGAGTGCAGTGTGCAGCATCGCTCAACCTCCAGGACTCCTGTCTCCTAGTAATATGGGATGCCACGCAGGCAAACACACGTGGGAGAGTTCTCCCTGGTCCAAGATGGGATGAACCAGGGTGCGCCATCCCCTCTCATAGGCCTTGGTGCTCCAGGAAGCCATTTTGTCTCATCCCTCACTGGTGATCCCTCCAGCATGGTTAACCCTCTGGTCCGGCTCACCAGATCATTGAGACCCCAAGAGCCCCTACCGCAGCAAGGCGGCTTCCGGTGGGGGTTCATCGTTCATGACAACAGCCCCATCCACGGCGGCGTTCGTGACATCCATACCAACCGACTTGCCAGCGTTTGCCACAAAATATCAAGTATTATATATTTCATGACCCCAAATATTTTAAATGAAACCGAGCGATCTGAAGAAGAAAGTAGAATAGTAAGCTATTCTAGGGGCAATATTAAGCTACAATCGGATGAATATAGGTGTAACTAGTAGAAAAAAGTAAAAAATTGTAGCCTTATATACATTTTATATACACTCATAAACACACACACACACACACACACACACACACACACACACACACACACAACACATATATATATATATATATTATATATATATAATATAATATATATATATATATATATATATATAATATATACTAAATATATATATTATAATAATATATATAATAATATATATATATATATTATATATATATATATTTATATTATATATAATATATATATTATTATAATATATATATATAATATATATAATATATATAATATATATAGTAATATATATATATATATTATATTATAATATATATATTAATATAATATATATATATATATATATATATATATATATATAATATATATATATTATATATATATATATATTTTATACATACATATAATGATATATATATATATATATTATTAATAATATAATATTATATTATATATATATATATATATATATGTATATATATACATATTTGTACACATGCACATATATATATACATACATATATATATATATATATATATATATATATATATATATATATATATATGTGTGTGTGTGTGTGTGTGTGTGTGTGTGTGTGTGTGTGTGTGTGTGTGTGTGTGTGTGTGTGTGTGTATGTGTGTATGTGTACATGCATATATATAATACATATATATATATATAATATATATATATATATATATATATATATATATATATATATATATATATATATATACATGGATTTACTCCTGGCAAGTCCACAATAGACCGTATACTAGCGCTTCGAGTAATTGTGGAACGCCGTCGTAAGTTTGGTCGTGGTTGCTCGAAGCCTACATCGACCTCAAGAAGGCGTTTGACTCGGTGCATCGGGAATCGCTATGGGAGATCCTGAGGCTCAGAGGAATTCCGACACAGATTATTGGCCTGATAGCAAGCCTCTATACTGGTACTGAAAGTGCTGTAAAGTGTGGTGGGGGTATGTCGAACTTCTTCCCTGTTAATTCAGGGGTGAGGCAAGGCTGTGTCCTTGCACCCACACTTTTCAACACTTGTATGGACTGGATAATGGGCAGAGCTACTAGCCAAAGTCAGTGCGGAGCAACACCAGGCAATATTAAGGTCTCGGACCTTGACTTTGCCGACGATGTTGCCATCCTATCTGAGTCCTTGGAGTCACTTGTGGCGGCTCTTGATGCATTTAGCAATGAGGCGAAGCCCCTAGGCCTAGAGGTCTCCTGGA
>NC_051394.1:15497943-15502943 GCF_015228065.2 Penaeus monodon | reverse complement strand
TAACGGTCGCACATGTAGTGGGAAGATGTGTAATATTCTCAGACCAAAGATGTATGTACTTGTCTCCCCCATATACAATGAAAAATGTACATAGGATCTTTAATATATTTATTGTTATTTGTAAGATATTTCTTGGTAGATTTTTTAAGTTTTAAATATTTTAATATTTCTGTCTAACAAGGAATTCGCCACTAACGACGTTAGCTGTTGACGCGGCAGATAATTTGAAATAATCAATCAGTCAATTTAAAGGATTATAGCCTATTTCCATGTGGATGGCACTATGCCCTCTCTTTAGACCCTATTGAATAGGTCCAAAAGGAACTTTTGGGAGCTCTCCAGTGAGATGTCATTTGGTATGGAATATCGTCACTTCTTATGTTAGAGCTGCAAAGAGTCCATATCCTTGCGCAAAATGGCAAGCTGTATGGAAGTTCTGCTGCAGTCCTACTGAAGAACAACACTGGGTGTCACTCCTGTTCAGCCCAAAGAGTGGAAAGTCGGGCAGTGTAAGATGCTCCAGAGGAGGTCTCTGTCATGGATTTAACTAGCTCAATTGCAATATCTTTTTTTGTCTGTGATGATTATGCCCTCTATCTTCAGAGCAGGTGGTGACATGGATGTGCTCTTTCTAGCAATCTTATGCACCTTGTCCCATACCCATGCTAAGGGAGTCCCACAGTTAATCAAGGAGACATACTGTTTCCACTACATCCGTCTAGCCTCCTTTATCACTTGCCTGGCCTTGGCTCAGGTCTTTTTGTTATAGATCAAGGTTACATCGCTTCCATGTAAATCTTCCATGACTTGCCAAGTGAAATTCAACTGAGAATCAAGTAAACCAATTGACAGGTCAATATTGGAGAATGTCCCAATTTGACTTTGGGAATGTGTGGGAATGTCACTATTCAGTATAACTGCATCTACTCTTAAGAACAAGGACTCCAAGGCCCTTCCTCGAGAAAGTGTCTCCCCAGAGGTGATGCCGACCATTGAAATCTCCCATGAGTAGAAATGGATTTGGCAACTGCCCAAGTAGATCTTCCAAATCGTCTATGTTAAGATTATGTGGAGGAAGGTAGATGGATGCAGCAGTGTAAGTCGTGTCAAACCTATTCTCAAAGCCTTCAACTGCAGTGTCGTTTGCAGGTGGATGGCCTGGAAGGGAATATCCTGCTCTATCATTACTGCTACTCCTCTATCAGGTCCATTACCAAAGGTCCCATAATGGGCTTGAACTTGGAATCCTCTCAGGGAAATCAGACGACTTTCCCTAGTCATAATCTCTTGCAGGCTTATACAAACTGGGTTACATGAAGCTATCAGATGTTGCAGTTCTTCCCATTTTGCATGAATTCCCTGACAGATCCATTGGATTAGGGTATCCAGTTCTTCAAACCACCTCTTCATAAGGTATTTGGCAGCACCTGTGGTCAAGTTTGCTCCACAGCTTTAGGCCATCCCTTTCCAAGATCTTGGGAGTAACTTTTGAAGGGTTGTTTACCTGTAGAACTAGTTTCACAGGCTACCTTTGAACAGGCTCAAGATGACTTTGCCTGGGCAAAGGATGGATCTGAGCCTTTTCATCAGGAGCATTCTGTCTAGCAGCGGATGTTTTGGCAGCTGCAGCTGTCACTGTTCAGGCTTGAGCCCTGCCTGATGGTTCCAAAGACCCCACTCTGAGAGGAGTCTCTTGAACAGGCTCAGGATTCCTTTGTCTGGGCAAAGGGCGTACCTGAGCCTTTGCTTCCGGGGCATTCTGCAGCAGAGGCCTCTATGGATGTGGTGGCAGCTGGAGCTGTCACCGCTGAGGGAAAGACCTTACTTTGGGAGGAGGAATCTCCTCGTTAGACCCCTCACTCCTACTCCGTTTCTGGTGGAATAACTCACCAGAGGCAGTTTCAGCATTTGAGGAATGAGGTTTAAAGGCAGTGGTAGAATGTGTGATGTGAGAAATGTTGGAGGGCAAGGGATGGCAGGAAGGAGGATGGGCTAGAACCGAAGCAAAGGACCTGGCTGTGCAAACAGCACACGGACACATCGTTTTCCCTCTGGAAAACTAACTTTCTCCTTGCTCCTTATTACCAATATTTCTTTCAATTTTGTACCTTTTACATTGCTTTGAAGAAGCTTCATCAGCTGCTTTGCAGTAGTAACAGCATATTGGTCCTGGACATTCGTCATCTCCTTAATGACCTTGTACCACATTTTACACTCACTTTTGGTTGTCCTTTTTTCCCTTTAAAATGGCAAGATTTGGGCTCCATGCCCATAACCCAGGCAGAGGACTGCAAGGGGTTGGCACATGACTTTACCATTAGGTGGTACCATCCACCTAACTGGTTCTGGATGGACTAATATTTCAAAAGTTAGAAGGAAGCTGGTTTCGACATTTCCAAACCATCAATTTTTCTTCTTAAAACTTTTGCTGCCACTACATTAAAATGCTTTAGTTCCTCTAACAGTTTCTCCTTAGAATACCTCTGTAGTGTACCCTGAGGTCCACCTGGCTTTTTAAATCTTTAAAATACGTACATATCTACTTGTCGGGATATATACGATTATCGCCTAAATGGCCAACTTCCGTTCTCTGTGAAGAAGTACATTACATTTTCTTTTATTTTAAGCATACACTATTTTATTTCTCGTATGCGTTATTATTTTTCCTCTATTCATGTTTTTATCTATTTTCTATATGTTTCGTAAGGTATTTTTTATTGCCACATTTTACTGCATTTATTTTTAGTACTCTATTCCACTCAAATTTTATTTCTAAAAGATGTACCCCCGAATTACGTTAGACCAATCGGGTTAACGGGCGTGTAGCTTCAGCCAGTCAGAGCCCGTTCTAGGTCGTGCCCCTGGTAGCGATTTTCAAGGGCGCGAGAGTTCACGCTCACGCTCATGACTGGCTGGACATACCTCCATTGACCGCCCCCCCCCCCCGGTAATTAAGTATCATATCCTATGCTGCAGTCCAGCCAGTCAGCCTTTTAAAATATAAAGATAACCAACAAAGCAAATAATATTTTTTAAAATGAATAAGGTATACACGCATGAACATGGGAATCTGTATAATGAGCATGAACAGATATATGAACAGCATATAATTAAATCATATAATTGAAAATGGTAAATGAATGGATGATCTAAAGTGAGAACATTATAAATAAATATATTTGAGGATAACTAAAAACGGATTTGAAAACGAGGGGCCAGAGCTACCTTCCAGTTTCAAAGCGCGTCGGGCACACACGCCCTAACGAGGGTTTGCTAAAACCTCATCAGGTGGAATGTTGCATATCGCACGCAGATGGTCACTCTTGTCTGGTGACGAGACCTCAACTATCAGGCTACCATCTCACTGGGAGGATGCGGTGATCCCGTTGACACACCTGATTAATACAATCCATGATTAATACACCATAAATGGTGTTCCTACTAGGTACTTACTATAAGAGATACTTTCATATTTAACAGGTAAGATTTCCTTAATGGATTGAGGAGGACATTTCTCAGGCTCCCAAACCTGGTTTTTGGGGGCCTGGAACCTTACGATTTCTATTGCCCTTTGGAAGCTGGAAAGTTCCCAGTGACAATATGTGACTTCCAAGGGAATGGCCAGAGGGTTGCATAGATCATCAGGGAGAGAGCTAAGACTTTGTAATTTGTAGAACTCATACAAATTAAATTATTCATTTTCTCACCCTCATCCACCATGAAATTCCAACAAGGACGCATGCAGCCACTATTACGTACTGAGACAGTCCCCGGGGCCTATGCACTACCGACTGAACGTGCTTGCTTGACCTTAGCCCTATTTGACTAGCCGATTGACTTGACCGAGCCTTGATCAAACCATCCTTAACCAAATAGAGAACCAAGAGGTGTGTTGTTAGCTGCAGGGGGGCAGTGTGCAGCATCGCTCAACCCCCAGGGAAATCCTGTCTCCTAGTAATATGGGATGCACGCAGGCAAAAACACGTGGGAGAGTTCTCCCTGGTCCAAGATGGGATGAACCAGGGTGCGCCATCCCCTCTCATAGGCCTTGGTGCTCCAGGAAACCATTTTTTCTCATCCCTCACTGGTGATCCCTCCAGCATGGTTAACCCCCTGGTCCGGCTCACCAGATCTTGAGACCCAAGACCCCTACCGCAGCAAGGCGGCTTCCGCTGGGGGTTCATCGTTCATGACAACAGACCCATCCACGGCGGCGTTCGTGACATCCATACCAACCGACTTGCCAGCGTTTGCCACAAAATATCAAGTATTATATATTTCATGACCCCAAATATTTTAAATGAAACCGAGCGAACTGAAGAAGAAAGTAGAATAGTAAGCTATTCTAGGGGCAATATTAAGCTACAATCGGATGAATATAGGTGTAACTAGTAGAAAAAAGTAAAAATTGTAGCCTTATATAATTTTTTTATACACTCATACACACACACACACACACACACACACACACACACACACACACACACACATATATATATATATATATATATATATATATATATATATATATATATATATATATATATATATATATATGATATATATAATATATATGAAATATATATAATATATGTAATATACATAATATCTGATATATAATATATTTAAATTAATTATTATTATTTAATATAAATATAATATATATATATAATAATATTATATATTTATTAAAACATATAGATATATATAATTTTAAAATGTATATATATATATTATATAATATAATATATATATAAATTATATATATAATTACATATAATATATATAATTATATTTTTTAAAATATATATAATTATTATATATTATATATATATAATATATATATATATATATATTATATATAAAATATTTTACATATATATATATATATATCATATGCATGTGTATCATATTATATATATATATATATACTATATATATATAATATATATAATATATATATATATATTTTTAAAATATATATAATTAATATATATATA
>NC_051394.1:15485524-15493024 GCF_015228065.2 Penaeus monodon | reverse complement strand
AGACCTCTAGGCCTATGGGCCTAGTGACTCCAAGGACTCAGATAGGATGGCAACATCGTCGGCAAAGTCAAGGTCTGAGACCTTGATATTGCCTAGTGTTGCTCCACACAGCCTTTGGCTAGTAGCTCTGCCCATTATCCAGTCCATACAGGGTTGAAAAGTTTTGGGTGCAAAGACACAGCCTTCCCTCCCCCTGAATTAACAGGGAAGAAGTTCGACATACCCCACAAAACTTTGCAGCACTTTCAGTACATATAGAGGCTTGTATTAGGCCAAAAATCTGTGTCGGAATTCCCTGAGTCTCAGGATCTCCCTTAGCGATTTCCGATGCACCGAGTCAAACGCCTTCTTGAGGTCGATGTAGGTTGCAAGCAACCCACGACCAAACTCACGATGGCGTTCCACAATTACTCGAAGCGCTAGTATACGGTCTATCGTGGACTTGCCAGGAGTAAATCCAGACTGCTCCGGTCTCTGAGGCCTCAGTAGGGGGTTGCGGATCTGTTTCAGAAAAATGTGGGCGAGAACCTTGCCTGGTATGCTGAGCAGTGTAATGCCCGGTAGTTGCTACAATCCCAACGATCCCCTTTCCCCCCCTTTCCCGGGGAGGGATGACCACGCCCCTCAGCACGTCAGGGGAATGGTACCAGACTACCAGATGGCAGTCAGGACTGTATGCAGGCCCCGAGCTATAGGTTCACTCCCAGCCTTTAGCAGTTCAGCATATATAATATATATATATATATAAAAATTATATATTTATATATATATATATATATTTTTATATATATATCTGTATCTATCTATCTATCTATCTATCTCTCTCTCTCTCTCTCTCTCTCTCTCTCTCTCTCTCTCTATATATATATATTATATATATAATATATATATATATATATATATATGTATGTATATATATGTATATATGTGTATAGATAAGTATATTATGTATGTATATATATATTAATATATTATATATATATGGTTGTGTGTGTGTGTGTGTGTGTGTAGTTATTATAGTTATCTATGAATATCAATAAATAAGACGTTTGGGGGTTAAATCATAAATTCTAACCTAATATAATAGTTTCCCCTTTTACATTTTCTTCTATACCGTCCTTTTTCTTTAGTTGTCTATTGAGTCAATAGATGGCGCTGTTAGTCATATTGTGCTTATTTTTTTTTTAATTATATAGATATATTTGCTTTCCAGACATTAATATACATGGTCCATATGTTCACATATTTTATATGCTTTCAAAGGTAATGTTCTCGATGAAATTCTGATATTTTGATATCAAAACCACATTATCTGAAAATAATTGTCCAAACATAAAAAAAATCCTATCTTTAAAACAACCTGACTTTTTGAAAATATAAATTTATCTTAAACCTTATAGTAATATAATATACTAATCTGTCTTTATCGTAAATGAAATTTATCGTTACCCTTCACAATAGCTGGAATATAAGTCCACGGGTCGGATGTAAACACAACGCCACACGTGAGGATGGACACATTCAGCCAAAACTTAAACACATTACTCAAGAAACCAGAGGAATACTTAAGGTTATATTGCTTTAATGTGTCATTGATAATAATTTTGTAGACAGTTTTTTTCTAGAACACGTCGTATCTCAAAACCTCTCGGATTTTGGGATTATTGGAATCCTCATGATGTTTGGTGTGCATTAAGCCATAGATAGTTTGGGTATTATTATGATTTTTTTTTATCGGGGAAAAGGTTGAGTTAGATTAGGGGGGTTTCATGTATTTTTTAAAACCCTTAGGGGATGTAATCCCCAAGGCTCACCTTACGAGCGATTTTATTACCAGTAATAAAAAAAAACGAAATTTCTGTGTCTACATTATTTTCATAATCACATGGTATTCACGAATAATAAGTTTGTTATGTTAATATGTATTTGTTATGTTAATATGTCTAGTAAAGGATTGGCATTTGTATTTGTTTACTCAATTTTGCATTAAGTTGAATAAAAGTGCAATATACATCAATACATTGGACTCTCTTTATATTGCCAGCATTATGTTCGAAAAGATTAAAAGAGATAAAGAATACAGAATAGTCTTATGGAATTTCATGCTTAATTTTTTGATAAGTCTTTAATCAAATTCCTAAGAAAATGAATTGCATCATAAATGCCTGTAGTGAAAATACATGGGGACACAGGGGTTAGTTGATCTAACATTATTCCTATCCCTTTTAAGCCACAGAGTAAACTTCGGGAGGCATGGGTAACGCAGACAAAAGCAGTCTATGATTTCATGAAAAGTGAAGAAAAATGCCATGATCTCCCAAAATCTAAAGAAGCTGTGCCTGAGCTGTATATTGATGGTCTGGATGATGAACAGGTGAGAGAAATACAGATAAAGTGTGCAGTTAATCCATTGACAACAGGTTTTATACATGTTTTGGAAAGAAAAGTTTTTGTTTTATTACTCATGCTTTTAATAATTTTAGAGCAATACTGAAATACAGTAATGATAATAATAATGATCATAATAACATTAATTCAAGGAACAGGTGAGATCAGGTTGGCCTAGTAATTGAGTCCTTGATAACTAAGTGGTTGTGAACCGTCTATTTGGGAAACAAAATTAATACAGCAAAACTATAGTGGACAGGGCAAAACCATAGTGGACAGTGCAGGTAGCTACCCATCACCAGTGGGTTAAGACAGCTCTATTTCTTTCTTTATATTTCTTTTTATAGATAACTATATCATTCTTTTTTATATTGGGTGATTTAGTGTATGATATTTTGTTGTCAAACAGTAATTTTATAAGGATATTTATTTTTTCCCAAATGTAACTTCTGTCTTTTTTTTTATAGACTACTTAATGGTCTATATTCTTATTTGCATATAACTTGTCTTCCAGATCTGGCAACTTGTGGAGCTACAGAACAAGGGACTCTTGGCATCCCCTGACAACCTTGAGGGTCTAGATGACTCTAACCTGTGTTACATGGTGGCCAAGCTCAGCAGCTTGGCCAAGTATGATAAATTAGGGGTGGAAGAAGATGAGGGGAAGAATGAGGGTTTTGATGGTGGAGGAGACGAGGGGAGCAGTGGACTGGGGGATGAGGAAAGTAGTGGTCTGGGAGACTCTGAAGATGGTGGTTTTGAAGATTTTGATGATAATGAAGATGACTTGGAGGAGGCTGAAGAAGATGGGATGGAAGATGACGAGGAAAGAAGACAGCGAGGATGATCTACTTGTAAAGCCTGAGGATATTGAAAAGACAGGACTGAATCTAGATTTTGGTATGGACACTGATGATGAGCCAGACAACTTTGATGAATTCATAGCTCCAGAAGGAAAGGAAACAGATGATGAGGAGGAAGAGGAGGAAAATGAAAGGGAGGAGGAGGATTCTCAAGATGAAAGTGGGGATGACTCTAGAATAGAAAAGGAAAGATCTGAAAGGAAAAGACCAGTTAAACCCTCAAACTTTGCAAGAAGCAAAGTTGACTCAAAATTCTTCAACCTGAGAGAGAGTGAGTGGATAGCTGATAATGATATCCTTGGACAGAACTATGATATAAAAGATGATGATGTGGATTATATGCAAGATATGTCAGATGGTGATGAAGAGGTAAATTTCCATTGTTGTTTCTTCTTCTTCGTGTGTTTGTATATCTTGCTTGCATCTAAATTGTAGTCTATGTACAAGTCTGACCACCTTTTTCTCTCTCAATGTACCATTTATCTTTCTCACTCACTCACTCACTCACTCACTCACTCACTCACTCACTCACTCACTCATTCAAGCACTCACTCACACACTCACTGTATACTCATTTGGGAAGATATTTTAGTAACTTTTGGTATAATTATGAGTGTTACCTGAAGAAATACTTAAAAGAATGAGTAATATAAAGTAGTGGAAGTGATGGGTTTACCATTACTGCAGCAGGAAAATGTTGGTAATTTGTTTAGCTTTTGCAGATATATTTTTATTTAGCCTGTAGATTGATAATTGGAGGACATGGTGAAAGTGCAAAAAAAAAAATATATATATATATATATATATATATATTTTTTTTTTTGCACTTTCACCATGTCCTCCAATTATCAATCTACAGGCTAAATAAAAATATATCTGCAAAAGCTAAACAAATTACCAACAGTTCCTGCAGCAGTAATGGTAAAGCCATCACTTCCACTACTTTATATTACTCATTCTTTTAAGTATTTCTTCAGGTAACACTCATAATTATACCAAAAGTTACTAAAATATATTCCCAAATGAGTATACAGTGAGTGTGTGAGTGAGTGCTTGAATGAGTGAGTGAGTGAGTGAATGAGTGAGTGAGTGAGTGAGAAAGATAAATGGTACATTGAGAGAGAAAAAGGTGGTCAGACTTGTACATAGACTACAATTTAGATGCAAGCAAGATATACAAACACACGAAGAAGAAGAAACAACAATGGAAATTTACCTCTTCATCACCATCTGACATATCTTGCATATAATCCACGTCATCATCTTTTATATCATAGTTCTGTCCAAGGATATCATTATCAGCTATCCACTCACTCTCTCTCAGGTTGAAGAATTTTGAGTCAACTTTGCTTCTTGCAAAGTTTGAGGGTTTAACTGGTCTTTTCCTTTCAGATCTTTCCTTTTCTATTCTAGAGTCATCCCCACTTTCATCTTGAGAATCCTCCTCCTCCCTTTCATTTTCCTCCTCTTCCTCCTCATCATCTGTTTCCTTTCCTTCTGGAGCTATGAATTCATCAAAGTTGTCTGGCTCATCATCAGTGTCCATACCAAAATCTAGATTCAGTCCTGTCTTTTCAATATCCTCAGGCTTTACAAGTAGATCATCCTCGCTGTCTTCTTCCTCGTCATCTTCCATCCCATCTTCTTCAGCCTCCTCCAAGTCATCTTCATTATCATCAAAATCTTCAAAACCACCATCTTCAGAGTCTCCCAGACCACTACTTTCCTCATCCCCCAGTCCACTGCTCCCCTCGTCTCCTCCACCATCAAAACCCTCATTCTTCCCCTCATCTTCTTCCACCCCTAATTTATCATACTTGGCCAAGCTACTGAGCTTGGCCACCATGTAACACAGGTTAGAGTCATCTAGACCCTCAAGGTTGTCAGGGGATGCCAAGAGTCCCTTGTTCTGTAGCTCCACAAGTTGCCAGATCTGGAAGACAAGTTATATGCAAATAAGAATATAGACCATTAAGTAGTCTATAAAAAAAAAGACAGAAGTTACATTTGGGAAAAAATAAATATCCTTATAAAATTACTGTTTGACAACAAAATAGCATACACTAAATCACCCAATATAAAAAAGAATGATATAGTTATCTATAAAAAGAAATATAAAGAAAGAAATAGAGCTGTCTTAACCCACTGGTGATGGGTAGCTACCTGCACTGTCCACTATGGTTTTGCCCTGTCCACTATAGTTTTGCTGTATTAATTTTGTTTCCAAATAGACGGTTCACAACCACTTAGTTATCAAGGACTCAATTACTAGGCCAACCTGATCTCACCTGTTCCTTGAATTAATGTTATTATGATCATTATTATTATCATTACTGTATTTCAGTATTGCTCTAAAATTATTAAAAGCATGAGTAATAAACACAAAAACTTTTCTTTCCAAAACATGTATAAAACCTGTTGTCAATGGATTAACTATACACTTTATCTGTATTTCTCTCACCTGTTCATCATCCAGGCCATCAATATACAGCTCAGGCACAGCTTCTTTCGATTTTGGGAGATCATGGCATTTTTCTTCACTTTTCATGAAATCATAGACTGCTTTTGTCTGCGTTACCCATGCCTCCCGAAGTTTACTCTGTGGCCTAAAAGGATAGGAATAATGTTAGATCAACTAACCACTGTGTCCCCATGTATTTTCACTACAGGCATTTATGATGCAATTCATTTTCTTAGGAATTTGATTAAAGACTTATCAAAAAATTAAGCATGAAATTCCATAAGACTATTCTGTATTCTTTATCTCTTTTAATCTTTTCGAACATAATGCTGGCAATATAAAGAGAGTCCAATGTATTGATGTATATTGCACTTTTATTCAACTTAATGCAAAATTGAGTAAACAAATACAAATGCCAATCCTTTACTAGACATATTAACATAACAAATACATATTAACATAACAAACTTATTATTCGTGAATACCATGTGATTATGAAAATAATGTAGACACAGAAATTTCGTGTTTTTTTTATTACTGGTAATAAAATCGCTCGTAAGGTGAGCCTTAGGGATTACATCCCCTAATGGTTAAAAAAATACATGAAATCCCCCTAATCTAACTCAACCATTTCCCGATAAAAAAAAATCATAATAATACCCAAACTATCTATGGCTTAATGCACACCAATCATGAGGATTCCAATAATACCAAATCCGAGAGGTTTTGAGATACGGACGTGTTCTAGAAAAAAAAGTGTCTACAAAATTATTATCAATGACACATTAAAGCAATATAACCTTAAGTATTCCTCTGGTTTCTTGAGTAATGTGTTTAAGTTTTGGCTGAATGTGTCCATCCTCACGTGTGGCGTTGTGTTTACATCCGAGCCGTGACTTATATTCCAGCTATTGTGAAGGGTAACGATAAATTTCATTTACGATAAAGACAGATTAGTATATTATATTACTATAAGGTTTAAGATTAAATTTATATTTTCAAAAAGTCAGGTTGATTTAAAGATAGGATTTTTTTTTATGTTTGGACAATTATTTTCAGATAATGTGGTTTTGATATCAAAATATCAGAATTTCATCGAGAACATTACCGTTGAAAGTATATATAAATATGTGAACATTATGGACCATGTATATTAATGTCTGGAAAGCAAATATATCTATATAATTAGAAAAAAATAAGCACAATATGACTAACAGCGCCATCTATTGACTCAATAGACAACTAATAGAAAAAGACGGTATAGAAGAAAATGTAAAAGGGGAAACTATTATATTAGGTTAGAATATGATTTAACCACCAACGTCTTATTTATTGATATTCATAGATAACTATATATAACTACACACACACACACACACACACACACACATATATATATATATATATATATATATATATATATATATATATATATATATAGAGAGAGAGAGAGAGAGAGAAGAGAGAGAGAGATAGATAGATAGAATAGATAGTATACAGATATATAATATATATATATATTATATATATATATATATATATATATATATATATATATATATATATATATATATGCTGAACTGCTAAAGGCTGGGAGTGAACCTATAGCTCGGGGCCTGCATACAGTCCTGACTGCCATCTGGTAGTCTGGTACCATTCCCCCTGACGTGCTGAGGGGCGTGGTCATCCCTCTCCGGAAGGGGAAAGGGGATCGTTGGGATTGTAGCAACTACCGGGGCATTACACTGCTCAGCATACCAGGCAAGGTTCTCGCCCACATTCTTCTGA
>NC_051394.1:15468176-15482924 GCF_015228065.2 Penaeus monodon | reverse complement strand
AAACTCGATTCCTTAATTACGCTATATGAGTTCTCCACTCTTGATCGTGCAGAATGAAAGGGAACAAATCACAAGCCCCCTCGGTTCAATCTCCGACACCCTCGGTTCCATGACCTACGAAGTCTCACTGATTGAAGTCAAAATAAAACATTTTGACTTTGGCTCTTATTCAGCCAGAAACCCCCTTTGACGCCGCTGCAAAATTTCCTTCTGGTGGCCTATTTCGACTCGGCAGAAAAACAGTGATACAAAAACCATGCACGATGGATAAGGGGGACTCTCGTAATACTATATACACTAAAGGCTAATTAGAGTATGTGATACCGTCTGCATATCTTTAAAACATAATGTTTTGATGGATATCATGTATAGAAAAAAATTGTGCTGAGAGTTAGTGTTATGTAAGAATTTTTATGTAAGAATCTAAATTCAGAAAAAACGGGAATGACAATACTGAAGCAAATATAACAATGCTGAGAATGATGACAATGATGATGAGGCCATAGGTGTATTCTTATGTTTATCATTCTTTTTTTAGCATATGCCTCTAAATACTGCCGAGGCTGTAACTGCCTTCTTGAGTCAAGTATGAAGATGAAAAACAACAGTAGGAAAGCGACCTTCGCATAAAACTAGCATGGACTTAAATCACATAACCAACTATACCTATACGGGCACTAGCAGAGGAAAAATCACATCTCAGGCAGCTATTGTTGCAAGGAGAGAGCATGGAGACCCCAAGAAAAAGGGCGCGCAGACCAGGCGATATGTCACAAAATTGAACAGAGCGGCCATAAAGTATGTCTAAATGACAGACATGACCAAAGCTAAAGGTCATGGGAGTGGCCACTAAATACAAGAGATATGTATGGCCTAAACCTTTTTTTTTTTTTTTAAGAATCACCATAAAACCATGGATTCATGAATGTTTTTACCCTACGAGTACTAATCACAACCCTGCAAGACTTGGTGTCGGAAAATTATGTCCTTAAGGGAAAGGTAGCTGGCAAAATATTCCTATGTCTTTTGGAGTCTTAACAGCGTGGTCACCCTGCCCGCAAGAAGAATGCATGAGCGCACAAACACACACACACACACACACACACACACACACACACACACACACACACACACACACACACACACACACACACACACACACACACACACACACACACACGCACGCACACACACACACACACACACACACACACACACATGCGCACACACAGCATGGAAAGGTAGATTAATGCGGCTGTGAAGAATATCATATTAATTTCGCAAAAGTTTCGAGGGTGTAGTAAACTTTCATCATCAATGCTGAAACAAGCAACCAAACGGTAGTGCAGTTGGACGATCCAATTTTTCAAATTAGGTGGTTCTGGATATACAAAAAATGCGCAGCACATATAATGTTAACATAAATATGACATAAAGAAGATGCATACAAAATAATACATAAAGCAGATACTTACAAAATAATACATAAAGCAGAAACATACAAAATTATACACACAAAGAAAATACATGCAAAATAATGAAGAAAATATCTACAAAATAATACATACATAAGATGCATACAAAATAATAAACAAATATATACAAACATAAATAGAAAAGTATGGAATTCAGATTAGCCCCCCCCCAAAAAAAAAAAAAAAAAAAAAAGAAAGTTCATCGCTGTACCGACGATGATGTAGAGGTTTGAATTCGGTAATATAAAGGGTGTTGCTGATTATTATCTCTTCGGTCACTTGCAAGACACGTTTGTGAACAACGATTCAACATCGAAACTCACCATGGTAATAGGATGTTGGAAGTTAAGGGATGTGATTTCATTAACAAAAGATCAATTGTTTATAGAATGGTTGTTGAAGGAGAGATGGTATGAATAAGAAAATTTGCAGCATTATGACTGAAAGTGCCAATCGAGGGGGAAATAATAGGTCTTTATAAAGCATTAAGCACGCAAGGTCTGGAGCAGGAAGTCTTAAGAAAGTTGTAGGGGTTTTCGTTAATGGATAATTAAAGTGCATGTAAGATATCTTTTTAGATTGCCTTCTAGTTATAGCAAATGGCTGGATAATGAATGTAATTAGTCCAAAGCTTGTGTGATCATTCAGCCTATTCAACTTTTGTTAATTAACAGTTGTTTAAAAATTAACTCGTCCCTTATCATGTTTTGAAATTGTCATATTGTCATTTTAGTTTGTGTATAAGTGACAGGAAAACGTCAGAACTCATGAACTTGTTTTTTCTGTTGCAAGAATTGGTCTAAACGTGTTACTGGCAATAGCTGTGATACTGATTGCAACATCTTTGAAATGATAAGTGTAGATGTCACAACATTTATGGTACTACAAAGTACAAGTAAAATTAATGAAAAGCATCTTCAGGTTGGGGTATGAAATAGTGTGTGTGTATGTGTGTGTGTGTGTGTGTGTGTGTGTGTGTGTGTGTGTGTGTGTGTGTGTGTGTGTGTGTGTATTATATATATATATATATATATATATATTAAATATATATATAAATATATTAATATATATATATATATATATAATATATATATTAATTTTTTATATATATATATATATATATATATATATATATACATGGATGCAGATGAAGAGAGCGGCAATATGGAGTGGATGGGACGAGAAGAGTATATACACATTCCACTGTGCAGAGGTTTCCTTTATACAAAGAAGGCGAAGTGGTCAGCAGAGCGAAGAACTGGAGTGTCCAAGAAAGGGAGCTTGTTGTCAACCTCCCATTCCACCTTGAAACGGATGGAGGGAGACAGAAAATTCAGCTCCATTAAGAAATCCAAGAACAGGACAGGGTCATGAGACCAGAGAGCAAAAACGTCGTTGATATACCTCAACCAACCCGGAGGATGAAGGGAAGCGAAAAGGAAAAGGGAGTAATATGTAGTATGAATATATATGCCTTAGTATATAATAAAACTTTGAAGAGATTGTGATACACGTAAATAATAATGCAATTATTGTCTAACTTTTCAAACGACATTCGATCAATCTTACTTCTAATACAAAACCTAGAGATCTGCTGCTAGAGATCTGGAAATGAGAAGGTCATTAGATGTCGCAGCACGAAACTTTATCTCCCTTGCTTGGGTTTTATTGCCCACCCCCCCTTTACTCACTAAATTATATATCCTTCTGTTGTAAAAGATATAAACTACGATAGTGTGAGGTAGCAGTTTACTTGTAAAGGTTTACCAAGTATGGCGAAATTACATGATTTATTAGTAATGCATTGATATTACTCATTTATTCATTTGAAAAAATATGTATACAGTAACTAATAATCATATAGATAATTTCAAGAATTGATCATATTATTCTATAATACCTATATATCGCTGCTAGATAATCGGAGATGAGAGTTCATTAATGTCGATATGATAACTTTATCTGCCTGCTATTGTGTATTTAATATCACCCCCCTTTATCATTAATTTATTATATACTTAGTTTTAATAGATATAAACTTATGATAGTATATGTAATATTATTTACATACAACGGATTAACCAATCATTGCGAAGTTTGTTACATATATAGAATTGCATAATATTACTCTCTTTTGAGTATCATTTATTATATTGAACAAAAAATATGCATAAAATGTATTATATATCATATATATTATATAATATAAAAATAAATATAATAGGAAAAATAAGGTTATTGAATTTAATTTTTGTTATTTACAATTCATTTGTAAAAATTAAATAAATACGTACTTTGTACGCCGACCACTGGATGCTGATGGCACCGTGGTCTGTTACTATATATATTAAGATTAAGATTTTTAGAAAGTTTAAATATTGTGTAAAATTACTAGCGACTGGTTTGAAATACATATTTTTCACCTTAACCCAAATACGGTACCTAGGATTTTAAATGAATGTTTAGGATTCTAAGAAAGATATTCACCTACACTGAAATAATCGAGAAAAAAGACAGCTCAAAATTCGCACATTATCTTAGTTACTCGTGTTATTCTCTCTTTCCCTTTCTAAAAAACTGTTTACCCTTTATTTAATAAATTATTTAGACAGACAGATAGATAGATATGTAGACTGACAGATAAATAGATGTTTGTGTGTGCACATATTTATACATACATATATATGTAAACACAATACAGTATACACATACACACAAACATAAACACAGACAGCACACACAAACACACAGATATACATATATATATATATATATATATATATATATATATATATATATATTATATGCATGTGTATGTGTGTGTGTGTGTGTGTGTGTGTGTGGGTGTGTGGGGTTGTGTGTGTATGTAGATAGATAGATAGATAGACTGATAAAAAGTTTGATAGATAGTAGGTAGATAGACAGATAGGTAGATAGATAGATAGATAGATTGATAGACAGACGGATGCATGCATACATACATACATACATACATACATACATACATAGATACATATATACATGCATACATACATACATACAGATATATGTATATGTATAAATATAAATTATATATATATATATATATAATATATATATATATATATATAATATTATAATACACAAAATATATAACATATATATATAATAACAACACACACACACACACACACACACACACACACACACACAACATTATTATATATATAATAATATATATATATATATATATAATATATATATATATGTATTTTAAAATATATAAATTTTTTTTTAAATATATAATTATATGTGTGGGGGTGGGGGTGGTGGGTGGGTGTGTTGTGTACCTATCCCTAACACACACACCCCCAAACACCACACACCACACACCCACACACACACACCACCCCAAAAACACACCCCACACACCACACACACACACAACATATTTATTAAATAATATATATATTATATATATAAAATATATATATATAAAATAATATTTTTATAATTATATATTATTAATATTAATTGGGAAAATGTAAAAATGCGGGTTTTGGGTGTTCTACCCGAGAAAATCCCTTAATCATATTTAAAAAAGGTGGGGTGGGTTTGTTGGGGGGCTTGGGGGGTGGGGTATAATTAATATAAAAAATATTAAAAAAAAAATAAAAAAAAAAAACAAAAATTTAAAAAAAAAAAAATAAAAAAAAACCCAAAAAAAAAAAAAAAAAAAAAACCCAACAGAATACTACAAATAATATATATATAAATGTGGGGGTGTGTGTGGGGTGGTGGGTTGGGGTGGGGTGTGTGGGGTTGTGGTTTGTGTGTGTGGGGTGGTGTGGGTGGTGGTGTGAAAAAAAAAAAAAAAAAAAAACAACGCAGAAAATTTAAAACCACATCATAAAAGGGGCTAAGCCGAGGGAGGCGCAATGGGTCCCCCCCTTCGCTCCAGCCACGAGGACCCCTGGGGAAAAGGGTTAACACCCACGGGCCCTTTTTCCTCGGAAGGTTCTCGATGCCAACCTGACCCGGGGTTGCCCAGGCCCCAAAACCCGGGGGTGTCCCAGAGAGAAACCTAGGGCGGGGGCTCCCGGGGGAAGACTGGGGCAAAAACCCTAATTCACCCCGGAATCAAGTAAAATTCCTGAGTTCAGGTGAACCCCGGGGCCGGACATGCCCTGAATGTAATTATCCCAAATTTTTATAAAAAATAAGGGGTGTGGTTGGTTTTTTTTGGTCCATTTAAAAAAAAAACGGAATATAAGTACACCAACTTGGGGGTCCCTTCGCCCATGGCCGCACCCCCAAAACCCTTGTTTTCCAGGCCGGGACCCTCGAAGATTCCGGCACCCGAACCAATTTAAAAATTTCTGGCCACGTCCGCCGCCTTTGGATCGATGAAGGTTCCCCCTCAGGCCCCCAAAGTCCTAAATGGCGGGTTCGGGAGACCTGGGGCTTGGGCCTAGTTGGCCGATGGTTTAAATGCGGAAAAGTCAAGTCGGGCCGTTCCCCCCCCGGGGTGCCGGGGGAAAAAGTGTTGGTCAAGACCCCATTGTCCCCCGATTAACAGGGAAAAGAAGTTCGACATACCCCCCCACACTTAAAACCTTTTTAGACCGTTGGTTTTTCTATTAGGCATAACTGTGTCGGTTCCCGGGCCCCAACCCATCGTTTCCATGCCCCGGCAAACCCTTCAGGTAGTAGGCTGAATTTCCCCGCCAAAAAATACGATGGCGTTCCCCCCCAATTACTAACGCTTATATGGCTATCCTGGATTTCCAGGTAAAATCCAACTCTCCGGCTCAGGTTCGAGTTGGGTTGCATTTTTCCCAAAAAGTGGCAAAAATTGCCTTATGCACAGGAAATGAGTGTTGCAAACCCAAACTTCCCCCCCCTTAAAGGGAGACCCACCCCCCACATCGGGGGAATGGTCCCAGTAAGAGGCTCAGGCTTATCGGCCCCCCAAATTAGGTTTCCCCCCGGGGCCTTAGGTTGATTTATTAAAAATTTTATATAAATATTTAAAAAAAAAAAATAATTTTTAAAATTATAATTTAGGTTTATTATTAATAAAATAATTTTAGGTATAGTTTATTTTAAAATTAATTTTATTAATTATTTATTTTAAATAAATTTTGAGAATGAGTAGAGTAAATTGATAATGTTATTATAAAGTTATTATTATTTAGTTAAATATAAATATTAAAAAATAATATAATATATATTAATTTAATTATTTTTTTTAATATTATATAAAAATAATGGGGTGGTTTAAATCTATTCAAACCTTTTTTTCCCTTTCTTTTCTTTAAAATTTTTTATTATTTTTTTAGTAATAGAGGGGTTTTTAGTATATTTGTTATTTTTTTTAAAATTTATAGATAATTTGTTTAGAATTTAAATATAATGGTTTGTTTTTTTTTTATTATTTAGAAATTTTTTTATAAATTTCAAAAAATACTTGTTTAAAACCCAATTTCCTAAAATAATGTCCCAAAAAAAAACCCCTTCTTTAAATAGGCTTTTTGAAAAATTTTAAATTTTCTTCCTTTTAATATAAAATACAAATTGTTTTTTCAAAGAATTTATCGGTTATTCCAAAAAGCTAAATTAAGTCCGGTGGGTTTTGTAACAAAACCCACAGTGAAAAAATTTTCCAAAACTTAAAAATTATTTTAAAAACGAGAATATTAATTTTAATTTTAAAAATTTCTTTGTAATAAATTTTTAAACCTTTTTTTTCTAGAAAGTCGTACTCAACCTTCGGATTTGGGATTAAACCCCACATGAGGTGGCATTAAGAAAATAAAATTTTGGGTTTATTAATTTTTTTTTTAGGGGTGTTTGATTAATAATTTTTCAGTTTTTTTCTTGGGGAAATCCAAACTCACCTTCGGATTTTTTTAATTTAATAAAAAAACGTTTGGTTCTTTACATAGAAGTTTGGGGAAAAAAAGTTTTTTTTGAATTATTGTTAGTTAATATTTTAAAAAGGGGGGGATGTAATCTTACTCAATTTTTTTTAAGTAATAAAAAAAACACAAAATTTTGGCCTTTTTATATCCCATTTTTCAAAAAATAAAATTTTTAAAGAATAGTATTTATGAAATTCAGTTAATTTTTTGAAAATTTTTAATCAAATTTTAAAAAATGAATTCATCATAAAAATTTTAAAAAATACTTTTGGGGAAAGTTAGTTGTCAAATTACCCTTTTTGGAACAGGTAATTGGGAGGCTTTAAAAAAACAAGATGATTTCATAAAAGTGAAAAAAACCATGACCCCAAAATCTAAAACCTTCCTGGGGCGATAATTCGGAGATGAAGGGGAGAAAAACAGATAAAGTGGAAATCCAGAAAACGGGGGAAGGGAACTTATTTTGCTATGAAAATAAAAATGGGGATTTTAAAGAAACATTTATATTTTTTGGAAAAAAAAAAGTTTTTGTTTTTTTATCAGCTTTTAATAATTTTAGAGAAACTAAAATCAGTAATGATATAATAATGATCAAAAATAACTTTAATTAAAGGGAAACGGGTGAGACAGGTTTGGCCCTAGAAATGATCCTTGTAACTAAGGGGTTTGTGAACCTCTTTTTTAAAACAAAATTAAAACAGCAAAACTAAGGGAAAGGGCAAAACCATATGGACAGTGCAGGTAGCTCCCCATCCCAGTGGTAAACAGCTACTTCTTTAATTCTTTTTATAGAAAACTAATCATTTTTTTAAATTTTGGGGTGATTTAGTGATGTATTTTTTGAAAACAGTAATTTTAAAAGGGATATTTTTTTTCCCAAAAATGAACTTCTGTCTTTTTTTTTATAGACTCTAATGGTCATTTTTTATTTGCATAAACTTGTCTTCAGATTGAATTTGGGGTACAGAAAAGGGACTTTGGCATCCCCGACCCCCCTTGAGGGTTAGATACTCAACCTGGACTTTGGGTGGCCAAAAGCCAGAGTGGCCAAATGGAAAATTGGGGGTGGAAAAAGATGAGGGGAAGAAGAGGGTTTTGATGTGGAGGAGACGGGGGGAGCAGGGGGACGGGGGGATGAAAAAAGTGTGGTTGGAGACTTGAAGATGGTGGTTTTTGAAATTTTGATGTAATGAAGATGATTTGGGGGAGGCTGAAGAAAGGGGATGGAAGAGAGGGAAGAAGACAGCGAGGATGACTACTTGTAAAGCCCAGGGTATTGAAAACAGGGTGAATCTAGATTTTTTGGGATGGACCTGATGGGCCCCGACAACTTTTATGAATTTTACTCCGAAGGAAAGGGAAAAAGGGTGAGGAGGAAGAGGAGGAAAGAAAGGGAGGAGGAGGTTCAAGATGAAAGGGGGTGATCTAAATAGAAAAGGAAAGATCTGAAAGGAAAAAACCCGTTAAAAACCCCCAAACTTTTCAAGAAGCAAATTGACTCAAAAATTCCAAACCAGGGAGTGAGTGGATAGCTGATAATGAATCCCCTTTTGGACAGAAAGAATAAAAGATAGGGGTTATAGCCGAAATTTTCAGTGGTGATGAGAGGTAAATTTCCTTTTTGTTTTTCTTTCGTGTGTTTGTATTCTTGTTTCATCTAATTTTTCTATGTAAAGTCGACCACCTTTTCTCTCTCAATGTACCATTTTCTTTTCACTCACTCACCACTCATTCATCACTCACTCACTCATTCAAGCACCACTCACCCACTGTATCTTTATTGGGAAATATTTTATAACTTTTGTATTTAAATTTTGAGTGTTAAACCCGAAGAAAAAACTTAAAAAAATGAGAATATAAAGTAGTGGAAATGATGGGTTTTCCCTTACTGGCGGAAAAATGTTTGGGAATTTGTTTAGCTTTTGCCAAAAATTTTTTTTAGCCTGTAGATTTAATTGGGGCAGGTAAAATGCAAAAAAAAAAAAAAAAAAAAAAAAAAAATATATATATATATATATAATTATATATATAATATATATATATAAATTTATTATATATATATAATTTTATATAATTTTATATTTTATATATATATTTTATATATATAATTAAAATTATATATAAATTTTTATATATATAATATAATTTTTATAATATATAATATAATATTATTAAATATATATATATATATTATATATATATATATTTATATAATATTAAATTTAATATTTTTATAATTTATTTAATATTATTTTTTTAAAATTTTTTAAATTTTTTTTAATTTTAAAATTTTTAATTTTTAAAATTTTTTAATATTATATAAAAAATTTTAAAAATTTTAATTTTTTTAGTAATAATTTTTAAAATTTTTCCATTTTTAAAAAAAAATAATTTAAATTTTTAAAAAATTATTTTTTACCCCCCAAAATAATTTTTTAAAATATAAAATTTAAAATTATTTTTAAAAAAAAATTAATTTTAAATGAAAATATTTAATTAATTTATTGTTGGGGGGGGGCTTTCCCCGCAGGGATTAACGATTTGGGCTAATGGTTAAAAGGGGTTGCATCCTTTCGCTTTAGGGTTACCCCTGCTATTGCCCGGAAAACCCGAACCACTTGGTTGAAACCCCTGCCCCTAGAAGGGGAAATGGGGCGGCTCAGGGGGGTGGCCCCAGTCCTCTCCCCCCCGGGGACCCACTGGGAACGTCAAAATAAGGAATTTGGGGGGAGGGAGGAGTGTTTTTTCCCTCCCCCAGCAAGTAAGGCGGGCTTGGGGCCCCCTGGGAGGGCAATTCCCCGGGTGCAGTTGGAAGGGTTATTTTCCGCTGGCCCGGCAGGCCACCCCATGGCTTGTGGGGCAAAAACCCTCGGGGGAAACCCCAAGGCCTGGCGGTTTCCCCAGCCGCCAACCCCCCTTTAAATTTTGGGTCGTGGCCCGGGGGGCGGCAGGGGGGCGGGAAACCCGGAATACCACCCAGGCTAACCTCAGGTGTTTCTTTCTGGGGCCTTAAATCCCTCCTCCAGGATAGGTTTCACGGGAACTAGGGAGGGGGTTGGGTCTGCCCTCTCGAGTAAAACCCTTACGGCCAATCGTGGGTGGGGACACCGACACTGGTCGGGCCCCAGCGATTCCACCCAGGGTGAGCCATAGCCTTCCGCCCCTTTGCCCCGAATGGGTAAACCCGGTTATGGGGTTTATGGCTTGAGGGGCGCGCATGCTTTTTGGGGCCCTTCTTTAGGGTTTTTTCCCCCTACCAGTTAAAAATTTAATTAAAAAAAAGGCTCACAAATGACCGGGTGGCAGCAATGAGGATTTCCATTGTTCTGGGGACTTAATGCGGTAAAACATGACAACTGGGTTGGATGCGCGGCCCCAGGCTTGGGATACCCCCAGCGGGGAATCCCCCCGGATTTGCGGTCCCGAAAAGAGGACTCGGTTGGTATCGCGTCCCCGGGGGCCTGGTCGCATACGGTTAATGGCCGGAATTCGATGGAGGGGGGATCCTCCGAAGGGGGGTTTGGAGTGCATTCTTTGGGAAAGCCCTGGGGGGTTTCCGCGGGTCTCCAAAATTCCCCCCCTCAGTGGGACCCTAGGGAGGCAACAAGGGGGGGGATTCCTGGGTTCACCATGACCGTTTGGCCTTCCAGAATTAACCGCGGAAAATTTTTCGTTTGGGTCTTTGCCTAAAATCGAACCTCAGGGGCTTGGCTCGGGCAAGGGAATTCTTGGAGACATTGAGGCCCACGAATGCCAAGCTCCTTTTAATGGAATAATTTTTGTTCCATGGGGGTGGGTCGGATCTCTGAAAGGGGGCAAAGGGCGCACAAATTTATGAGGAGGTTTAAAAAAAAAATTCCTTTAAAAAGGCCCTTTCTTTGGGCTTGCCCTTGCCTAAAACCAAACCCTGGAAAATGAACCCCAAACCCCCCAAGCTGAGTCCGACAAGCGATAGGATTGCATGTTGGGGGGCGGGAACGTTGGGGTGAGTATTTTGAGAGTTTTTAACAGGTAGCCCTCCAAGTTGTTGACAAGGGAAGTTCAGTGCGTGGGTCCCCCACAGGAGGAACCTTACCCCAAAAGAGGTTTAGGCTGGCATTTCCAAGCTGAAGGGGGAACTGCAATAGGGTATCCCCTAGCTGGCTGGGGGGGAACCCCCCTTTGGGGGTTTTGGGCCTGTAAGTCCCGACGCCATTTGGCTTGGGCCACCCCCGACCGGGGGGCTGTCATTTTGGAAGGGAAGGGCATTGGGGGTTTAAAATAATATTATTAATAAGCAAGGTTTGACATTTTTAAAATTTAAAATAAGAAAAGAAGGGAAAAAATTATTTAATCAATCCCAAAAGTTTTTATGCGTTCGAGTAATTTAAGCTGTGAGTTTGGGCGTGTTTTAAAAAACCAACACCCAAGAAGGGAGGGCTTGGGGAATTTCTATGGAGACCGAGTAAGGAATTTGCACAGATTATTGGCTAAAAATCCCTTTTAACGGCAAAAATGGGTTTTGTTGGGGGGTTTTTTAACTTTTCCTGTTTTTTCTTTTAGGGGGAAAGGCTGTTTGAAAAATTTTTACCCCCGATGGGGCGGGATATCAGGCTATAGCCAAAAACATTGGGGAGAAAAAAAGGAAATTCAAGTCCAACACTTTCGAGAGGAAATTTTGGCCGGAGCATTTTTTTCATCTTGAGGGAAAATTTTTCAAAAAGGCGAAAATAGCAATTTGGACCCAAGGGGAAAACAATTTGGGGGGTTAAACCCGGGGGCATCAAAATTTTGAGAAGGAAAGTTGAAATTCAAAAGTTTCAATTGGGGGTTCCCAATTTGGGGGGGGTTTTTTTTTTTTTTTTTTTTTTTTTTTTTTTTTTTTTTTTTTTTTTTTTTTTTTTTTTTTTTTTTTTTTTTTTTTTTTTTTTTTTTTTTTTTTTTTTTTTTTTTTTTTTTTTTTTTTTTTTTTTTTTTTTTTTTTTTTTTTTTTTTGGGGGGGGGGGGGGGGGGGGGGGGGGGGGGGGGGGGGGGGGGGGGGGGGGGGGGGGGGGGGGGGGGGGGGGGGGGGGGGGGGGGGGGGGGGGGGGGGGGGGGGGGGGGGGGGGGGGGGGGGGGGGTGGCTTTTTTTTTTGTTTCAAAAAAAAAAATGTAAATCTTTTTTTAAAAATTTTTCCCCCAAATAAAAAAATTTGGGGGGAAAAAAATTTTTAAAAAAAAAAATTTTTTTTTTGGTGGAAATGTTTTTTAAATTTTTGGAAAAAATTTTTTTTTTTATCTTTTTTTTTCCCCCTTTTAAAAAGGGTTTTTTAAATTTTAAAATTTGGCAGTCTTTTTTGGGGAGGGTGGAGGAGATCTGGGGGACGACCCAGATCATGGCTTGGGCAGCTCGACGAGACCTGTCGTGAGGAATTAGAGATGGGCCATGGGCCAGCCTGAATATATAATATATATATATATATAATATATATAATATATATAGATTTATATAGATATAATATATATATATATAGATATAGATATAGATATAGATATATATATCTTAAGTGCCTATGCAGATTTTTGTTTTTCCTAGATGCTATTGATTTTATGCTATTATATATATTTATCTATTGCCTTTTAGGATGAAGTTATGTACAAAGACTTCTTTGATGAAGCTCCAGACGGTGAAAATGCCAACACCAATGGAGAGGAAGAGGAAGAACAGTATGGAGAAGAGTATGAAGAAAATGATGCAGAATCAAGAGGTCGAGGATATTCTGAACACAGAGATAATGAGGGCGATTCATCCACAATGCCTCTACTCGGCCAAAAGCAATTGGAGGTAGCTCCTGGATAATTATTTAACATTTCTTGCAATTCTTTTTTTTTTCTTCTGAAGTTGAGGAAGGGAATCTGTTATGTGAAAGAGATTGTACCATTCCAGATTGTATCAGTGGATAATTACTCACTGTGTTTTCTTTCATCTTAAGACAAAATCATCATACGAGAAGGAGAGAGAGAAGGAAATGCGAATGATCAACACCCTCGAGGAGGATGTTATTGCAGAAAAGCCATGGCATCTTCGAGGAGAAATCTCAGCCAGTAATAGGCCAGAAAATTCAGCATTGGAAGAACAGATGGACTACAATATTGGAGTTAAACAAAGTAAGGTTCATATTTCTAAGTATAATTTTATGGATGAGAAGTAGTTTAGGTTAATATGCATTATAAGTTTACAAATGTGATTACCAATGTTTTATGAGTGCTGTGTTCATCTGTATCTATATGTTCCCATAGATGATTAGATGTGAATGTAAATCTGAATTTATCTCCTAAATTATTATTAGGCAAGTCTTTGTGAGATAATGGCCAGCCCTTGATGGCTTGCAGTCCCACTCCTAATTATAGGGGGGGTAGGGGGCAAAAAGTTGAAAAAATCTGCATAGCATATATAAATCTAACACTCCTAGGAAAAGCTGAAAGGTATTCTTCTCATATTTCCTAAAGAATATAATTTTCCTCATTCTTCCCAGACCTACAAGGACATTCTAAATAACAACAGAAGAGCTTAGCTTTGTATGAATTTAATGGATATATTAAATTCTTTGCAGTATATCAAGTTTAGCTGAGTATAATAACTATTTCAATCATAACCCAAAATTTAACGAGTTGGGCATATTTTTCTTGGGATGAATTCCCCTTCACAATCCCTGGTTGGTGGTGCGCAAGTAGGGTAGGTTCAGGAAGGTTAATAGTTGTTAAAAAAGTGAAAAATATATCTAAATCTAGCCTTTATAGAAAAAGTTGTAGTAGGCTTGTCATATTTCCTATGAAGTGAAGATATTTTTGTCTTCTGTAAACCTACCAGCCCAATAGATAAATTCCAAATGGCAACAGAATAGCCTCATGTTGTGTAAAAATGGGCACATAATCAGTGGATGTACTTGCTGCTTTACAATATATCAGTTGCTATAAATTATGATATAAACATTTTAGGAACTTGACCAAAAAAGGGATATATTCTGCTGTATGTAGAGTAAATACTAAAATATAATCCAAGTGGCAACAAAATTGCCTCATTTCATGTAAAAATTTATATATTTAACAGATGCACTTGATATTTTACAATATGTAAACTACTGTATATTATAATATATTTTTTTAACTTAACCCCAATATAAGGGTATAAGATTACCTCTCAAAATCTCAGGATTAGACATGGGAAGCTTAGGGGAAGACTCCTCAATGCTGAAAGTAATGTATAGCTCAAGTGTGCCACAACAGCCTTTTTAGCCTCCAAAATTTCAGGCTGGCCTCTTCACCCAATCGGCACAAATGGCAAGAATACATGCCTTGTTTATTAGTATTAAAAAGAAAAAGAAACACATATTTTCTGCATTCAAAGGGAA
>NC_051394.1:15451267-15468076 GCF_015228065.2 Penaeus monodon | reverse complement strand
GAAAGGGAGGAGAGGTTTTTCCCCAGATGAAAGTGGGGATGACTCTAGAATAAAAAGGAAAGATCTGAAAGGAAAAGACCAGTTAAAACCCTCAAACTTTGCAAGAAGCAAAGTTGACTCAAAATTCTTCAACCTGAGAGAGAGTGAGTGGATAGCTGATAATGATATCCTTGGACAGAACTATGATATAAAAGATGATGATGTGGATTATATGCAAGATATGTCAGATGGTGATGAAGAGGTAAATTTCCATTGTTTTTTTCTTTTCTTCGTGTTTTGTATTCTGTGCATCTAAATTGTAGTCTATGTACAAGTCTGACCACCTTTTTCTCTCTCAATGTACCATTTATCTCTCACTCACTTACTCACTCACTACTCATTCACTCACCACTCACTCACTCATTCAAGCACTCACTCACACACTGTATACTCATTTGGGAAGATATTTAGTAACTTTGGTATAATTGAGTGTTACCTGAAGAAATACTTAAAAGAATGAGTATAAAAGTAGTGGAAGTGATGGTTTTACCATTACTGCAGCAGGAACTTTTGGGTAATTTGTTTAGCTTTTGCAGATATATTTTTTTAGCCTGTAGATTGATAATTGGAGGACATGGTGAAAGTGCAAAAAAAAAAAATATATATATATATATAATATATATTATATATATATATAAAATATATTATATATAAAATATATATATATATATATATATATATATATAAATATATATATTATATAAATTAATATAAATATATATATATATAATATATATAATATATATATATATAATATAAAAATATATATATATAAATATAATATTATATATATATATATATATAATATATAATATATTTAATATGTATATAATATATATGATATATGTATGGGTGGGTGCTTCACACGCATGGTGATGTGAAGCGATGGTGTGGTAGCCTAGATAGTGTTAAGTGCTTGCATACCTTCTCGCTTGCAGCTTCCACCCCTGGCTAGCTCAGTGCCAGAGCACACACACTCTGGACACACTCTGGCTTCGTACCAACTTCTGCCCCCTAGCAACCCTGGGATAATGGGGCGGCTCAGGGGAGGTGGGCCTTGCCAGTCCTCCTCCCCCCAGAAAGACCCACTGGCAACGTCAAAGATAAATGGAAATGCTGGGGGGAGGGGTGTTGTCCCTCCCACCAGCAAGTAAGGCGGGCTGTGGGTCCCGCTGGGAGGGCAAATGTCGGGGTGCAGGATTGGAACGAGAGTTACTTGTCCTGCCTGCGCCCCGGCAGGCGCCAATCCACCATGAAGCTTGTGGGGCAAAGCCCTCGGGAACACCACAGGCCGATGGGCGGTCCCACAGCCTGCCAACCCCCTTTATTTGGGGCTGCGTCGGCGGGGGCGGCAGGGGTGGCGTGCACCCGGAATAACCATCCGAGGCTTAACCTCAGGTGTGCTTTCTGGGTAGGCGCTTGGAACATCCAGTCCTTGCGGCAGGATGAGCGGTTACCTCTGCTATTGCAGGAACTGAGGCGACTGGGAGTTGAGGTGGCTGCCCTCTCAGAGGTGAGAAGACCTGGTAGCGGCACAATCAGTGTGGGTGGGTACACCTACTACTGGTCGGGCCCCAGCGATGGTCACCACCTCCAGGGTGTAGCCATAGCCATCTCCAGCCAACTTCAGCCCTCGGTAATAGAGGTGACACCGGTTGATGAGGGTATTATGGCATTGAGACTGACGCATGCTTTTGGCTTCATGTCTCTTATTGCTGTATACTCTCCTACCGATGTATATAAAATTGATGTGAAAGAGGCGTTCTATGCCAAACTCGCATCTGTGGCAGACAATTACCCCCAGAGAGATATTCGCATTGTTCTGGGTGACTTCAATGCGGTATCCAGCTGTGACTAAGCTGGCTATGAGATGTCTGTCGGACCCCATGGCTTGGGAGCTGATCCCAGCAGTGAGAATAGCCTCCTCCGGGACTTTGCTAGGTCCCAGAAAATGAGGATCTCTGGCTCCTGGTATCAGCGCTCCAACCCGCATCACTGGTACAGCGATACGGGTACAGTGGCCAAGGAGATCGATGCGATGGAGGATCCTCCAGAACTGCAGGGTTTACCGGAGTGCCGAGTTCTATGGCACCGATCATAGGCTGGTTGTGGCTACCCTGCGGGTCCACTTCAAACACCCCGTCCCTCCAGTGGCCACCCTAAGGTGTTTCACCTGGACAGACTAAGGGAGGAGGAGTGTGCCCTTGGGTTCACCATGGCAGTCTCTGACCGATTCACAGAACTCATCAACCTGACGGACCCAGTTGCTCTGTTGGAGCTCTTCTAGCGCGTAACACTCGAAGCAGCTCAGGAGTCCATTGACGTACGCCCGAGGGCAAGGCAGAATTCCATCTCCCCAGAGACATTAGAGGCCACTGAAGCGTGTCGCAAGGCTCGGCTGAATGGGAATCAAGTCTTGCGTCGTTCCATGGTGCGTCGGGCTCGGATGCTGCTGAGAAGGGACAAGGAACAGTTCATCAGGAATCTTGATGAGGAGGTTGAAGGCCATTTCTTGGTAAATGATTTTCGCCCTGCCTACCAAGCCCTGAGAAAACTGAACTCTAAGCCCTCCTCACAGATGACTGCAGTCCGATCAGCAGATGGATGGATCATCTCAGATCATGTTGGGGTTCGTGAACGTTGGACTGAGTATTTTGAGCAGTTGTAACAGGTAGACCCTCCAACAGTTAGCTTGGATGCAAGCGAAGTCTCAGTGCCTGTGCCGGATCCACCCATCAGCGAGGAACCTCCTACCCTAACAGAGGTTAGGCTGGCGATTTCCAAGCTGAAGAGTGGGAAAGCTGCAGGCATATGTGATATCCCTGCTGAACTGCTAAAGGCTGGGGGTGAACCTTTGGCTCTGGGCCTGCATACAGTCCTGACTGCCATTTGGCAGTCTGGTACCATTCCCCCTGACCTGCTGAGGGGCGTGGTCATCCCTCTCTGGAAGGGGAAAGGGGATCATTGGGATTGTAGCAACTACAATGGCATTACGCTGCTCAGCATACCAGGCAAGGTTCTCGCCCACATTCTTCTGAAACAGATCCGCAACCACCTACTGAGGCATCAGAGACCGGAGCAGTCTGGATTTACTCATGGCAAGTCCACAATAGACCGTATACTAGCGCTTCCGAGTAATTGTGGAACGCCATCGTGAGTTTGGTCGTGGGTTGCTTGCAACCTACATCGACCTCAAGAAGGCGTTTGACTCGGTGCATTGGGAATTGCTATGGGAGATCCTGAAGCTTAAGGGAATTCCGACACAGATTATTGGCCTAATAGCAATCCTTTATACTGGTACTGAAAGTGCTGTTAAGTGTGGTGGGGGTATGTCGAACTTCTTTCCTGTTAAATCAGGGGTGAGACAAGGCTGTGTCCTTGCACCAACACTTTTCAACACCTGTATGGACTGGATAATGGGCAGAGCTACTAGCCAAAGTCAGTGTGGAGCAATACTAGGAAATATCAAGGTCTCAGACCTTGACTTTGCCGACGATGTTGCCATCCTATCCGAGTCCTTGGAGTCACTGGTGGCAGCTCTTGATGCATTTAGCAATGAGGCGAAGCCCCTAGGCCTAGAGGTCTCCTGGACCAAGACTAAGATTCAGGACTTTGGGGGCCTGTTAGGGGAACCCGTTCAGTCAACCCATGTTTGCAGCAAGGAAGTTGAAATTACAGAGAGTTTTACATACCTTGGTAGCGTAGTCCATATCTCAGGGTTGTCCGACCAAGAAGTCAGTAGACGGATTGGTCTGGCAACAGGAGCCATGAACTCGATCAACAAGAGTGTTTGGAGATGTCGTTACCTATGCAGAAGGACCAAGCTGCATGTCTTCAGGGCCTTGATACTGCCAACTTAGGCAATATGGCCACCTAGCTCGTCTCCCTGTGGACGACCATGCCCATCAGGTTGTCTCTCTGCGAGATAACCCTGGGTGGAGGAGATCTGGGGGACGACCCAGATCATGGCTTGGGCAGCTCGACGAGACCTGTCAAGAGGAATTAGAGATGGGCCATGGGCCAGCCTGAATATATAATATATATATAATATATATATATATAATATATATAATACATATAGATTTATATAGATATAATATATATATAATATATATATATATAGATATAGATATAGATATAGATATATATATATCTTAAGTGCCTATGCAGATTTTTGTTTTTCCTAGATGCTATTGATTTTATGCTATTATATATATTTATCTATTGCCTTTTAGGATGAAGTTATGTACAAAGACTTCTTTGATGAAGCTCCAGACGGTGAAAATGCCAACACCAATGGAAAGGAAGAGGAAGAACAGTATGGAGAAGAATATGAAGAAAATGATGCAGAATCAAGAGGTCGAGGATATTCTGAACACAGAGATAATGAGGGCGATTCATCCACAATGCCTCTACTCGGCCAAAAGCAATTGGAGGTAGCTCCTGGATAATTATTTAACATTTCTTGCAACTCTTTTTTTTTTCTTCTGAAGTCGAGGAAGGGAATCTGTTATGTGAAAGAGATTGTACCATTCCAGATTGTATCAGTGGATAATTACTCACTGTGTTTTCTTTCATCTTAAGACAAAATCATCATACGAGAAGGAGAGAGAGAAGGAAATGCGAATGATCAACACCCTCGAGGAGGATGTTATTTCAAAAAGCCATGGCATCTTCGAGGAGAAATCTCAGCCAGTAATAGGGCCAGAAAATTCAGCATGAAGAACAGATGGACTACAATTTGGAGTTTAAACAAAGTAAGGTTCATATTTCTAAGTATAATTTTATGGATGAGAAGTAGTTTAGGTTAATATGCATTATAAGTTTACAAATGTGATTACCAATGTTTTATGAGTGCTGTGTTCATCTGTATCTATATGTTCCCATAGATGATTAGATGTGAATGTAAATCTGAATTTATCTCCTAAATTATTATTAGGCAAGTCTTTGTGAGATAATGGCCAGCCTTTGATGGCTTGCAGTCCCACTCCTAATTATAGGGGGTCTAGGGGGATAGCAAGCCATTCCGAGGTTGTTGAGGGCAAAAAGTTGAAAAAATCTGCATAGCATATATATAAATCTAACACTCCTAGGAAAAGCTGAAAGGTATTCTTCTCATATCTCCTAAAGAATATAATTTTCCTCATTCTTCCTAGACCTACAATGTACATTTTAAATAACAACAGAAGAGCTTTGCTTTATATGAATTTTAATGGATATATTAAATTCTTTGCAGTATATCAAGTTTAGCTGAGTATAATAACTATTTCAATCATAACCCAAAATTTAACGAGTTGGGCATATTTTTCTTGGGATGAATTCCCCTTCACAATCCCTGGTTGGTGTGCAAGTAGGGTAGGTTCAGGAAGGTTAATAGTTGTTAAAAAAGTGAAAAATATATCTAAATCTAGTCTTTATAGAAAAAGTTGTAGTAGGCTTGTCATATTTCCTATGAAGTGAAGATATTTTTGTCTTCTGTAAACCTACCAGCCCAACAGATAAATTCCAAATGGCAACAGAATAGCCTCATGTTGTGTAAAAAGGGGCACATAATCAGTGGATGTACTTGCTGCTTTACAATATATCAGTTGCTATAAATTATGATATAAACATTTTAGGAACTTGACCAAAAAAGGGATATATTCTGCTGTATGTAGAGTAAATATCTAAAATATAATCCAAGTGGCAACAAAATTGCCTCATTTCATGTAAAAATTTATATATTTAACAGATGCACTTGATATTTTACAATATGTAAACTACTGTATATTATAATATAATATTTTTTTAACTTAACTCCAATATAAGGGGTATAAGATTACCTCTCAAAATCTCAGGATTAGACATGGGAAGCTTAGGGGAAGACTCCTCAATGCTGTAAGTAATGTATAGCTCAAGTGTGCCACAACAGCCTTTTAGCCTCCAAAATTTCAGGCTGGCCTCTTCACCCAATCGGCACAAATGGCAAGAATACATGCCTTGTTTATTAGTATTAAAAAGAAAAAGAAACACATATTTTCCTGCTAATTCAAGGAATGTGTAAATCAGGTTCAGTCACTAGAGCCAGCTGCTAGACTCCTTGGTGGCTTGAGCACACATGGAGCTATTTGTATGTAACAAATTTCACAAAAAACTACAGGGGACATTACATAAATCCATGGTGTTGTAACAGTTTTCTCAAAATTTAAGATATGTAACTGGGAGATGTCTGCCAAATTGCCTATCTGATTAAGTTCATTTGTTGACTGTAGGTATGTGACACTAAAATGTAAGTTTGGGCCCCTAAGAGATCATTTCTCTCAATTCAAACCCTTTTACATGATGTGTTACCTTTCAGAACCAGTCATCACAGAAGACATAACAACCCTCCTTGAAAGGGTTATATTGGCCGTACCCGGGAGTAAAGCCTTTGATGATGTAGAACGTAAAGTGAAGGTGCAGCTGATCCCTTTGAGTTAAAGAAAAAGCTTCTTCTGGACAGGAGAAGCCAAGCAAAGTCTTGCTGAAATTTACGAGCAGGTGAGACAGGGAGTGACAAAAGTTGTAAAAATGGTAAAAAGACCCATTATTTAGTAAAAAGTTTTTTGAAAGATGAGACAATGATATTGATATTCTAGGTTTTTAGATAGAGGAGGAAGGTATGTTAGAAGTTAAGGAAGAGGAAAGGCAGGTCAGAGCTGTCTTCTACACTCAGGTTACTCTAGCTGGGAGAAGAGATGTTGTGCTTGGAGCCCCTGATGTGTAACCCTCTGCCGCCGGGGTGGCATGTACGTACATCCCATGGCTTGCTTGGACTCTATTCCGGGTGGCATGCATGTGTACATACATGCCATGGTTGGCTGGTCCCACTTCCGTGGGCTGTAGGGTCTCCCATGCACATAGGGTGCCGATACAATCCCCAGCAGTGGGGCCGGAGCCACTATAAAGCAGCCGGGGAGAGAGGCTATCGTACGGGAAAATCACCCGGTGGCATTGGGTTAACTTGTATCCAAAGGCTTTATGCTCTTGATCCTGCTGATACATGTTTGTATACATTTTTTGTCATGGTGAGAGAACTCATGTTTATGATTCTTAAAGTATATGTGATATCATTCTTTCCAAACCATTCCTTTTTTGAAAAGTCCTTTTAGGAAAAATATTAATGCACATGTGTACATTTCAGATAAATAAGTGTACATTTCAGATAAATCTCTAGGGATATTTTATTCGGTTTATTCATTTATTGTTTTTTTTGATAATGCTTTCATTATATGGTAATACATAACGTACTTATATTTAGAAAATGTTTACCTGAATTTTTTTAGGAATACATAAAACAAAACGAAGGAGCAGCAAAAAGGGATGAGGAGGAAACCCAAGAACAAAAGGAGACCCGAGAGAGAATGGACAATCTCTTTTCTCAGCTGACATGCTGGCAAACTTCCACTACATGCCCAAGCAGGTATACTATGATTCCATTTTGTTTTGTTTGTCTATGATTTTAATTGTGGATTTGTGATTTTTTTTTTTTTTTTTTATTATCTGTTTGTAAGTTGATAGACAGTTGTTTATTTGCTTGTGTTTAGATTAATTTTTATTTTTTCTATATTTTGTGTTTGACTGATTTCAGATTTTTTTTTTTAGGGTTTTAGATATTTTGCAGAGTGTAAGGAGTATAATAAAGATCAAGCACAATAGATTTATGCTTGTTTAATACTGCACTTTATTGAATCAAGTTGATATTCTAATGCTTAACTTCTCCACATGTCATGAAATTACTACTTCTATATTTTATTTATTTATATATTTATTATTTTTTTACTATCTCATTTATTGGCTGAAAGTACCTTTGGACCACTTTAAATATATGCAAATTTGTTAATGTATGTAATAGAGTAAAGCAATCTTTTGTCAGTGAAAGTTAATAGTTTTTTTTACTGTGTTTCAGGTTCAACCCGAGGTGAAGATCAAGAGCAAATTACCCGCCATTAGCATTGAGGAAGCAGCCTCTCGCCATGAGTGATGCATCAACTTTGGCCCTCAGGAAATCATGGGGGGGTGTAAATGTTTATTTTGCTTGTTGTATTTGCCATTTTTTTCTGTTCATTTGTAGTTAACTGGGGAAACTGTATTGTAAAGTGATGTGTTAATGGGATAAAAAAAAAAAGTAAAAAGATTTTTATGTTTCCCTGGAAAAAACGACTTAGAAGAATGACTTTGCAAATAAAATAATCCTTTAATTGGAGCATTATGAATGTCTTGTACAAATTTTAAACTGTCATCCATATATCGCTTGCACTAAATGAAATAAAAGAATAACCATTAAAACTCCAAAAATTTTATAGTGTAAATGATTTACCTAAATCCTGTTTAGAAGTACATTAACTGTGATGATACTATCCATGATTTCTACAAATTTAAGAGTTATCATATTAATTATTTATTTCTTCTGTATAATGGTCCAGACACATTGAATATCACGTTATATCTTTTATATCAGTATTTTTGTTTTTCTTTTTAAAATAGTTAATTTTTTTTTTATTTTTGTATTCATTTTGTTATTATTATATTATTATTTTACTTATTTATTATTTATTCTTTTTGATAGCTCCAGTCCAAGGGGAACTGAAAGGAAAGGATGAACGGACGCAACAACAAAAAACGCGAACGACGCAAAAGAAGCAGCACCAAAAAAGCAGGGCCGTTGTTGCAGGAGAAGAAGCTGAAGGAGACCCGAAGAAGACTGGGCCGATGGGAAACTCAATGCCTCCTCCCAAAGCTGAAGGTGGTTGAGAAGGCAGTCAAGGCCGGGGCATGTGAAAATGGTAAGCAGGAGCCAGAAATAGGAACTTCAGAAGTAAATGGGGATGGAGGGTTTTTTGGGTTTTAGTGTTCATATTTTTTCTGTTTGATTCTTTCTGTAAATTAAATTTTTCTCTTCCTTTCTCTTTTCATAGTATTTGTCCACCTAGGAAAAGCGATTCTTAATAACAAAGGAGGCATACATTAGTTTAACATTTGTAGAGAAAAAAAATAGTGGCTGATTCTCTTTTTTTAATCAATGATGGATGTTTATCGTTAACGTGGGCAATTATTCTAGTATGTATTTTGATATTATGTTTACTTTCTTTCCAGCTTTATGGGCAACAAAATAAGACGATGAAGACCTCACAGGGATTCTTCAAAACAATTACAAGATAATGTGTCCGGTGGTAATAAAAACCTACAAGCAAGAAAAAGAAAAAACTGATCATGGTTATCTGCTTCTAAGAATTATTATAGGTTGTTAATGAATACTAAAAAACTTGTTTTATTGATATAATAAAGGTTGATTTGATTTTTAAAACTTTTTTTTTATCATATCCTGATATCAAAAGAGAGTATTCTTATACTATTTATTGTGTATATACTTGGTGTCATAAGATCTTTCAGTAGTTTATACTAAAAATAAATGTAGGGTAATACTATTTTTAAAATATTGAAAAATCTTTTTGCATATGAGCATCACTTAACATGAATAAAACAGTAAATAAATGGTTACAATAATTTTTTGTTGTTTTTTATCGGGAAAATATAATGTCAAACGTTCAGTGGAATGAAGAAATTCAAAAAAAATCCATGGCGTTAAGACATAATGATCAGTCAGAATAGAATTACAGACCTACTTTGATAAAGATTTCTGCCCGTGACAAAGCATCTGTTGGGATAAGATGCCTTTAAAACACTACTGCTGCACACTTGAAGGTATTTGCACTATGGTAACAATAATATTGTTGCCATTGGGCTAAATCAAATGATCCATATAATTTATATGAGCAAATCTTGTGATTTTTTGATTAGTACCAAATATTAGTATTGTTTATGGGCCCAATGGTAGGATTAATAATAAATATTATCCATATATGTTCTGGAACATGATAGATAAGGGATCACAAAAGACTAGTTTTAAGACACTAAATCGTGTAGTATTTCATTTATATTGGAAACCTTTGTCCATTCTTTTCTATGCAAAGTAGACTTTGTACTATTACCGTACTGGTCTTCCTCAATTTGTGAAGAGAAATGAAATCTTGTAGAATATCTATATAAGCTTGTAAAATGCAAAATGTCCCATCAGCTGCATGGGTTTTTTTCTGAGCACAAAAGAGATTGATATTCTTCATTTTAGCATGGTATTCATCTCATGCTATAAAACCCCAATATAAAAGTGATTAATTTTACATCATAAACCTCTTTGTATGGGTAGGAGGGTGCCTTTTGGGTTTTGGGTTTATTTGGCAATGTAGACCCCATAAACCCCTGACCATGGATTGGACTCGAGCCTGTGTACTTGAGATCCCGTTGGTCCCCAGCAATGCATTGATATTAAAGTAATTTTGGGTGATACACTGTCACTAGAATTTTATTGCCCAAAAAGTGGTTGTCTTTTTATAAAATTGAGTAAAAAATTGCATCTGTTAAACTTTTTAAATTTTTTTTGCACTGATAAAAATCGGTGCCCTTTCAGTATTTAAGAAAAGTTTTTATCTTCGAAAGTAAGATATCAGTAATCGTCAGATATATTTATTTTTAGTAACCATTTCATTCATCAGGGGTTTTAAAAATGATATGATGTAAACTTTTCCCTGAAAAACTAAGACCTTTTATTAATTTATAAAAGCACTGGTACACTAAAAAAAAATTAGTTTGGTCAAAAAAATTTTCCCTTTCTTTCCTTTTCCCTTTTAAATAGTAAAAATAAAAATTATATATATATATATATATATATATTTTTAAAAAATATTTTTATATATATATATATTATATATATATATAAAAACCCTTAATAAAATATATATACAAAATATATATATGTTTTAATAATAATTTTATATATAATATAATATATATATTTATAGATTTTATGTATATATATGTTATATATTTATATTAAAATATATATATATATTTTATATATATATATATATATATATTTATATATATATATATATGTACTATTAAGAGGAAGAGAGAAAGAAGGAAATTTGTTTGACCATAACTAATATTCTTTTAGTGTACCAGTGCTTTTGATAATTAAATAAAGGTCTTAGTTTTACAGGAAAGGTTGACATACATATCATTTATACACACTGATGAAATGAAGTGGTTACTAATACTAATAATATATCTGACGATTACTGATATCTTACTTTCAGAAGATAAATTCATCTTCCGTATAATACTGAAAAGGGCACTGATTTTTATCAGTGCAAAAGAACATTTAAATAAAGTTTAACAGATGCTAATTTATACTACAACTTTGTATTAAAAAGACAACACTTTGTGTCTAATAATATTCTAGTGACAGTGTATCACCCAATATTACTTTAATATCAATGCATTGCTGGGGACCAACAGGATCTCAAGTACACAGGCTCGAGTCCAATCCATGGTCAGAGGTTATGTGGTCTACATCTGCCAAATAAAGCCATACCCAAGAAGGCACCCTCCTACCCCATACAAAGAGGTTTATGATGTAAAATTAATCACTTTTATATTGTGGTTTATAGCATGAGATGAATACCATGCTAAAAATGAAGAATATCCAATCTCTTTGTGCTACAGAAATAAAACCATGCAGCTGATGGGACATTTTGCATTTTACAAGCTTATATAGATATTCTACAAGATTTCATTTCTCTTCACAAATTGAGGAAGACCAGTACGGTAATAGTACAAAGTCTACTTTGCATAGATGAGATTGGACAAAGGGTTTCCAAATATAAATGAAATACTACACGATTTAGTGTCTGTAAAAACTAGTCTTTTGTGATCCCTTATCTATCATGTTCCAGAACATATATGGATAATATTTATTATTAATCCTACCATTGGCCATAAACAATACTAATAGTTGGTACTAATCACAAAATCACAAGATTTGCTCATATGAATTATATGGATCATTTGATTTAGTCCAATGGCAACAATATTATTTGTTACCATAGTGCAAATACCTTCAAGTGTGCAGCATGTAGTGTTTGTTAAGGCATCTTATCCCAACAGATGCTTTGTCACAGGCAGAAATCTTTATCAAAGTAGGTCTGTAATTCTATGTCTGCCTGATCATTATGTCTTTAAACTGCCATGGATTGTTTTGAATTTCTTCATTCCACTGAACTGTTTGACCATTGTATCTTCCGATAAAAAACAACAAAAAATTATTGTAACCAATTTATTTACTGTTTTATTCATGTTAAGTGATGCTCATATGCAGAAAGATTTTTCAATATTTTAAAATAGTATTACCCTACATTTATTCTAGTATAAACTACTGCAAGATCTTATGAACACCAAGTATATACACAATAAATAGTATAAGAATACTCTCTTTTTGATATCAGGATATGATAAAAAAAAAGTTTTAAAAAATCAAATCAACCTTTATTATATCAGTATAAACAAGTTCTTTAGTATTCATTAACAACCTATAATAATATCTTAGAAGCAGATAACCCATGATCAGTTTTCTTCTTTTTCTTGCTTGTAGGTTTATTACCACCGGACACATTATCTTGTAATTGTTTGAAGAATGCCTCTGAGGTCTTCATCGTCTTATTTTGTTGCCCATCAAGCTGGAAAGAAAGTAAACATAATATCAAAATACATACTAGAATAATTGCCCACGTTAACGATAAACATCCATCATTGATTAAAAAAGAGAATCAGCCACTTATTTTTTTCTCTACAAATGTTAAACTAATGTATGCCTCCTTTGTTATTAAGAATCGCTCTTCCTGAGGTGGACAAATACTATGAAAAGAGATAAGGAAGAGAAAATATTTAATTTACAGTAAAGAATCAAACAGAAAAAATATGAACACTAGAACCCAAATAACCTCCATCCCCATTTACTTCTGAAGTTCCTATTTCTGGCTCCTGCTTACCATTTTCACATGTCCGGCCTTGACTGCCTTCTCAACCACCTTCAGCATTGAGGAGGCATTGAGTTTCCCATCCGGCCCAGTCTTCTTCAGCTTCTCCTTCAGCTTCTTCTCCTGCACAACGGCCCTGCTTTTTTGGTGCTGCTTCTTTTTGCGTCGTTCGCGTTTCTTGTCTGTTGCAGTCCGTTCATCCTTTCCTTTCAGTTCCCCTTGGACTGGAGCTATCAAAAAAGAATAAATAAATAAATAAGTAAAATAATAATAATAATAATAACAAAATGAATACATAAATAAATAAAAATTAACTAGTTTAAAAAGAATAACAAAAATACTGATATAAAAGATATAACTTGTGATATTCAATGTGTCTGGACCATTATACAGAAGAAATGACTAATGAATATGATAACTCTTAAATTTGTAGAAATCATGGATAGTATCATCACAGTTAATGTACTTCTAAACAGGATTTAGGTAAATCATTTACACTATAAAATATCTGGAGTGTTAATGGTTATTCTTTTATTTCTATTTTAGTGCAAGCGATATATGGATGACAGTTTAAAATTTGTACAAGACATTCATAATGCTCCAATTAAAGGATTATCTTATTGCAAAGTCATTCTTCTAAGTCAATTTTTCCATGGAAACATAAAAATCATTTTACTTTTTTTTTTTTTATCCCATTAACACATCACATTACAATACAGTTTCTCCAGTTAACTACAAATGAACAGAAAAAAATGGCAAATACCAACAAGCAAAATAAACATTTACACCCACCCATGATTTCCTGAGGAGCCAAAGTTGATGCATCACTCATGGCGAGAGGCGTTGCTTCCTCAATGCTAATGGCTGGTAAGTTGCTCTTGATCTTCACCTCGGGTTGAACCTGAAACACAGTGAAAAAACTATTAACTTTCACTGAACAAAAAGATTGCTTTACTCTATTACATACATTAACAAATTTGCATATATTTAAAGTGGTCCAAGGTACTTTCAGCCAATAAATGAGATAGTAAAAAAATAATAAATATATAAATAAATAAAATATAGAAGTAGTAATTTCATGACATGTGGAGAAGTTAAGCATTAGAATATGCAACTTGATTCAAATAAAGTGCAGTATTAAACAAGCATAAATCTATTGTGCTTGATCTTTATTCATACTCCTTACACTCTGCAAACTATCTACACATAAATAAAAAAAATCTGAAATCAGTCAAACACAAAATATAGAAAAAATAAAAATTAATCTAAACACAAGCAAATAAACAACCGTCTATCAACTTACAAACAGATTATAAAAAAAAAAAAAAAAAAAAATCACAAATCCACAATTAAAATCATAGACAAACAAAACAAAAATGGAATCATAGTATACCTGCTTGGGCATGTAGTGGAAGTTTGCCAGCATGTCCAGCTGAGAAAAGAGATTGTCCATTCTCTCTCGGATCTCCTTGTGTTCTTGGGTTTCCTCCTCATCCTTCTTGCTGCTCCCTTCGTTTTGTTTTATGTATTCCTAAAACAATTCAGGTAAACATTTTCTAAATATAAGTACGTTATGTATTACCATATAATGAAAGCATTATTAAAAATACAAATAAATGAATAAACCGAATAAAATATCCCTAGAGATTTTATCTGAAATGTACACTTATTTATCTGAAATGTACACATGTGCATTAATATTTTACCTAAAAGGACTTTTCGAAAGAGGAATGTGTTTGGAAAGAATGATATCACATATACTTTAAGAATCATAAACATGAGTTCTCTCACCATGACAAACATGTATACAAACATGTATCAGCAGGATCAAGAGCATAAAGCCTTTGGATACAAGTTAACCCAATGCCACCGGGTGATTTCCAGATACGATAGCCCTCTCTCCCAGGCTGCATTCATAGTGGCTCAGGCCCCACTGCTGGGGGATTGTATCGGCACCCTAGTGTGCATGGCATGACCATACATGCCCACGGAAAGTGGGACCAGCACACCATGGCATGTATGTACACATGCATGCCACCTGGAATAGAGTCCAAGCAAGCCATGGCATGTACGTACATGCCACCCCGGTGGCAGAGGGTTAACACATCAGGGGCTCCAAGCACAACATCTCTTCTCCTAGCATAGAGTAACCTGAGTGTAGAAGACAGCTCTGACCTGCCTTTCCTCTTCCTTAACTTCTAACATACCTTCCCTCCTCTATCTAAAACCTAGAATATCAATATCATTGTCTCATCTTTCAAAAAACTTTGTTACTAAATAATGGGTCTTTCTACCATTTCTACAACTTTTTGTCACTCCCTGTCTCACCTGCTCGTAAATTTCAGCAAGACTTTGCTTGGACTTCTCCTGGTCCAGAAGAAGCTTTTTCTTGAACTCAAAGGGATCAGCTGCAACCTTCACTTTACGTTCTACATCATCAAAGGCTTTACTCCGGATACGGCCCAAAATAACCCTTTCAAGGAGGGTTGTTATGTCTTCTGTGATGACTGGTTCTGAAAGGTAACACATCATGTAAAGGTTAGAATTGAGAGAAAAGTGATCTCTTAGGGGCCCAAACTTACATTTTAGTGTCACATACCTACAGTCAACAAATGAAATTAATCAGATAGGCAATTTGGCAGACATCTCCCAGTTACATATCTTAAATTTTGAGAAAACTGTTACAACACCATGGATTTATGTAATGTCCCCTGTAGTTTTTTGTGAAATTTGTTACATACAAATAGCTCCATGTGTGCTCAAGCCACCAAGGAGTCTAGCAGCTGGCTCTAGTGACTGAACCTGATTTACACATTCCTTGAATTAGCAGGAAAATATGTGTTTCTTTTTCTTTTTAATACTAATAAACAAGGCATGTATTCTTGCCATTTGTGCCGATTGGGTGAAGAGGCCAGCCTGAAATTTTGGAGGCTAAAAAGGCTGTTGTGGCACACTTGAGCTATACATTACTTACAGCATTGAGGAGTCTTCCCCTAAGCTTCCCATGTCTAATCCTGAGATTTTGAGAGGTAATCTTATACCCCTTATATTGGAGTTAAGTTAAAAAAATATTATATTATAATATACAGTAGTTTACATATTGTAAAATATCAAGTGCATCTGTTAAATATATAAATTTTTACATGAAATGAGGCAATTTTGTTGCCACTTGGATTATATTTTAGATATTTACTCTACATACAGCAGAATATATCCCTTTTTTGGTCAAGTTCCTAAAATGTTTATATCATAATTTATAGCAACTGATATATTGTAAAGCAGCAAGTACATCCACTGATTATGTGCCCCTTTTTACACAACATGAGGCTATTCTGTTGCCATTTGGAATTTATCTGTTGGGCTGGTAGGTTTACAGAAGACAAAAATATCTTCACTTCATAGGAAATATGACAAGCCTACTACAACTTTTTTAAAGACTAGATTTAGAAAATTTTTCAACTTTTTTAACAACTATTAACCTTCCCGAACCTACCCTACTTGCAACACCAACCAGGGATTGGGGAAGGGGAATTCAAACCCAAGAAAAAAATGCCCAACCGTTAAATTTTGGGTTATGAATTTAAATAGTTATTATACTCAGCTAAACTTGATATACTGCAAAGAATTTAATATATCCATTAAATTCATATAAAGCTAAGCTCTTCTGTTGTTATTTAGAATGTCCTTGTAGGTCTAGGAAGAATGAGGAAAATTATATTCTTTAGGAGATATGAGAAGAATACCTTTCAGCTTTTCCTAGGATGTTAATTATATATTTCATCAGATTTTTCAACTTTTTGCCCTCAAAACCTCGGAATGGCTTGCTATCCCCTAGACCCCTATAATTAGGAGGGGACTGCAAGCCTAAAGGTGGCAT
>NC_051394.1:15432319-15451167 GCF_015228065.2 Penaeus monodon | reverse complement strand
CGGGGGGGAATGGTACCAGACACCAGATGGCAGTCAGGCTGATGGCCCGAGCTATAGGTTCACTCCCAGCCTTTAGCAGTTCAGCATATATATATATATATATATATATATATATATTATATATATATATATCTATATATATATATATATATATCTGATCTATCTATCTATCTATCTATCTCTCTTCTCATCTCTCTCATCTCTCTCTCTCTCATCTATTATATATATATATATATATTATATATTATATTATCTAATTATATGTATGTATTATTATATTGTGTATTATAAGTATATATATTATGTATTTATATATTATATATATATATATATATGTGTGTGTGTGTGTGTTGTTGTAGTATATATAGTTATCTTGAATATCAATAATACGACGTTGGTGTTAAATCCTATTCTACCTAATCTAATAGTTTCCCCTTTTACATTTTCTTCTATACCGTCTTTTCTATTAGTTGTCTATTGAGTCAATAGATGGCGCTGTTAGTCATATTGTGCTTATTTTTTTCTAATTATATGATACATTTGCTTTCCAGACATTAATATACATGGTCCATAATGTTCACATATTATATATGCTTTCAAGGTATTTCTCATGAAATTCTGATATTTGATATCAAAACCACATTATCTGAAATAATTGTCCAAACATAAAAAAAAATCCTATCTTTAAATCACCTGACTTTTGAAAATAAATTTAATCTTAAACCTTATAGTAATATAATATACTATCTGTCTTTATCGTAATGAAATTTATCGTTACCCTTCACAATAGCTGGAATATAGTCACGGCTCGGATGTAAACACAACGCCACACGTGAGGATGGACACATTCAGCCAAAACTTAAACACATTACTCAAGAAACCAGAGGAATCTTAAGGTTATATTGCTTTAATGTGTCATTGATAATAATTTTGTAGACAGTTTTTTTCTAGAACACTCCGTATCTCAAAACCTCTCGGATTTGGTATTATGGAATCTCATGATTTGGTTTGCATTAAGCCATAGATAGTTTGGGTATTATTATGATTTTTTTTTATCGGGACATGGTTGAGTTAGATTAGGGGGATTTCATTGTATTTTTTACCATTAGGGATGTAATCCTAAGGCTCACCTTACGAGCGATTTTATTACCAGTAATAAAAAAAACACGAAATTTCTGTGTCTACATTATTTTCATAATCACATGGTATTCACGAATAATAAGTTTGTTATGTTAATATGTATTTGTTATGTTAATATGTCTAGTAAAGGATGGGCATTTGTAATCGTTTACTCAATTTTGCATTAAGTTGAATAAAAGTGCAATATACATCAATACATTGGACTCTCTTTATATTGCCAGCATTATGTTCGAAAAGACTAAAAGAGATAAAGAATACAGAATAGTCTTATGGAATTTCATGCTTAATTTTTTGATAAGTCTTTAATCAAATTCCTAAGAAAATGAATTGCATCATAAATGCCTGTAGTGAAAATACATGGGGACACAGTGGTTAGTTGATCTAACATTATTCCTATCCTTTTAGGCCACAGAGTAAACTTCGGGAGGCATGGGTAACGCAGACAAAAGCAGTCTATGATTTCATGAAAAGTGAAGAAAAATGCCATGATCTCCCAAAATCTAAAGAAGCTGTGCCTGAGCTGTATATTGATGGTCTGGATGATGAACAGGTGAGAGAAATACAGATAAAGTGTATAGTTAATCCATCAAACAGGTTTTATACATGTTTGGAAAGGAAAGTTTTTGTTTTTATTACTCATGCTTTTAATAATTTTAGAGCAATACTGAAATACAGTAATGATGATAATAATGATCATAATAACATTAATTCAAGGAACAGGTGAGATCAGGTTGGCCTAGTAATTGAATCCTTGATAACTAAGTGGTTGTGAACCGTCTATTTGGAAACAAAATTAATACAGCAAAACTATAGTGGACAGGGCAAAACCATAGTGGACAGTGCAGGTAGCTACCCATCACCAGTGGGTTAAGACAGCTCTATTTCTTTCTTTATATTTCTTTTTATAGATAACTATATCATTCTTTTTATATGGGTGATTTAGTGTATGCTATTTTGTTGCCAAACAGTAATTTTATAAGGATATTTATTTTTTCCCAAATGTAACTTCTGTCTTTTTTTTTTATAGACTACTTAATGGTCAATATTCTTATTTGCATATAACTTGTCTTCCAGATCTGGCAACTTGTGGAGCTACAGAACAAGGGACTCTTGGCATCCCCTGACAACCTTGAGGGTCCCAGATGACTCTAACCTGTGTTACATGGTGGCCAGCTCCAGCAGCTTGGCCAATATGATAAATTAGGGGTGGAAGAAGATGAGGGGAAGAATGAGGGTTTTGATGGTGGAGGAGACGAGGGGAGCAGTGGACTGGGGGATGAGGAAAGTAGTGGTCTGGGAGACTCTGAAGATGGTGGTTTTGAAGATTTTGATGATAATGAAGATGACTTGGAGGAGGCTGAAGAAGATGGGATGGAAGATGACGAGGAAGAAGACAGCGAGGATGATCTACTTGTAAAGCCTGAGGATATTGAAAAGACAGGACTGAATCTAGATTTTGGTATGGACACTGATGATGAGCAGACAACTTTGATGAATTCATAGCTCCAGAAGGAAGGAAACAGATGATGAGGAGGAAGAGGAGGAAATGAAAGGGAGGGGGAGGATTCTCAAGATGAAAGTGGGGATGACTCTAGAATAGAAAGGAAAGATCTGAAAGGAAAAGACCAGTTAACCCTCAAACTTGCCAAGACGCCAAAGTGATGCACTCAAAATTCTTCAACCTCGGCTATGGAAGATGTATGAGATGGGATAGCAGATAATCCGATTATCCTTTTAGCGACAGAACTATAGATAGTAAAAGATGATGACGTAGCATATATTATATGCAAGATATTGTCAGATGGTGATGAAGAGTGTAATTTACCATCTGGTTGTCTCTTCTTCTTCGTCGACTGTGTTTGTCATATCTTGCTTGCCATCTAAATTTAGTAGTCTATGTACAAGTACTGACACACCTTTTCTCTCTCAACTGTCACCAATTTATCTTTTACTACACTCACTCACTTAACACTCACTCACTCATCACTCATTCACTCAACTCTACTCATTCAAGCCTATCGCAACTCACACACTGCACAAGTATACTATTGGGATATATATTAGTCAACTTTCGTCCGCTATAATTATGAGTGTATACCTGTCAATGATATATACTTAAAGAATGAGGAATATAAGATCGGTGAGAAGTAAGATGTCTTTACCATTACTGCAGCAGGAACTGTGGACCTCAAATTATGTTATTAGCTATATGCTACAGATATATTTTTATTTAGCCTAGTAGAGTCGATAATTAGGAGGACTATAGGTGAACAGTGCCCAAATAAAATAATACCCAATATATATAATATACTATATAACTCATATATATATATATAATATTAATATATATCTATTATAACTATATATTATATCATTATATTATATAATAGTTATATTATTATATATAATATAAATATATACTAATATAACTATATAAATAAATATTATAAATATATAATATATATAATATCTAATGAGTATATTATATAAAGAAGTATATACTTATAAATATATTATTATTCTATATTATAATAATACTACTATACCCTCTAGATTATATAACACTATTATCATCAATATAAGTATATTACTCAAATATACTCTAATATATATATATATATATAATATTATAGTTATATTAACTCATATAAATATACTTTAAATTTCTATGATACTAATAACTAGACCGCAATTATATGATATATGATAATGACGTTGTGCTCCGGCCGTGCACTACACAGCTCGACATGGTCAGAATGTGAAGCCGAGGCCCTGCTGGTAGCGCTTAGATAGTGTTAAGCTGCCTTCGAGCACGTCTCTCGCTTAGCCAGCTTGAACCACCCCTGGATCATAGCTCAGTGCCATGCAGCACACACACTACTGCGACACACTCATGGCCCTTACGTTAACAACTTATACTGCCCCTAGCAACGCCTGCCGGAATAATGGGGGACTCGACGGAGGTGGGCCTTGCCCAGTCCTCCTCCCCCATGAAAGAACCCACTGGACAAACAGTCAAGATAAATGCGAAATGCCTGAGCAGGGGAGGGTGTGTCCCTCCACACCAGCAAAGTAGGCTAAGAGGCTGTGGGATCTCCGCTTGGCAGGGCCAAATGTCGGACGCGTGCCAGAGTAGCTGGAACGAGACTGGTACTTGACTATCCTGCCTGCGCCCCGGGCGAGGCGCCAATCCACCATGAAGCTATTGTTGGGCAAAGGCCCTCCTGCGCGAACACCACAGAGATAGGCCGACGTCGCGTCCCACAGCCATGCCAACCCCCAACCTTTTTGGTGGCTTCCCTACTGCCGCGGCTGGGGGCAGCGCACTACAGGAAAGACGTCAGGCAGGCTGCCACCCGCGAATAACATATACGAGCTTAACCTTCAGGTCGTGCCCTTGACTACCGGGTAAGGCCGCATTGGAAACATCCAGATCCTTGCCGCGCCAGGAATATAATAGAGCGCGTTACCCTCTAGCTATGACAGGACTGCAGAGCGACTGGGGCAGTTGAGGTGCGCTACGCACCTCTGTCAGAGGATAAGAAGACCTCGCGTAGCGAGCACAATCAGTGTGCGGTGGGTACACACTGATATCTGGTAGCACTGCCGCCCCAGCGATGCGTCAACCACCTACCATGCGTGTTAGCAATAAGCATCTCTACAGCCAAACTTCAGCCCTCGAGTAATTAGAGCTGACCACGGTTGATCGAAGAGGTAATTAGGCATGAGACTGCACGCATGCCTAGTTGCAAGCCTTCATGTACTCTTGAAGTTAGCTGCTATACTCCTCCTAACAGACACCCCGGCATGATACTATAAAATTGATGTGAAAGAAGGCGCATGATTCTATCGCCAAACACTAGCATCCTGTGCACGCCAGATCCAATTACCCCCAGAAGAGATTATGTACTCGCATTCTGTCTAGGGTGACTACAATGCCGGTTATCCACCTGTGACTAGCAACTGGCTATGAGATGGCTATCTGTCGGACCCCATGAGCTAGGGGATGGCACTGCAATCCCAGCACAGAGATGAGAATAAGCCTCCTCCCGCGCCCGACTTATGCCTAGATAGGGCTCCAGAAACTGCGGATCTGGATCTATCACCGCGTATCGCAGCCGCTCCAACCCGCCCCATCACTGGAGTACAGCGCTACGAGCGCTACAGTAGGCAAATGGAGATCGATGCGATGCGCCTAAGGGATCAACTCAGAAATCGCAAGCACGTTTAACGGGATCTCAAAGATCCAGAATAGCTAACTCAACAGGCGAGTGCCTGAGTTCTATGGCACCGAATAACATAGGTCAGTGGATTGTGGCTACCCTGCCGGGTCCACTTCAATAACTCCCCGGTACCTCTCAGCTGGCCACCCTAGCTTGTCGTTACTACCTAGGCAAAGACTAAGGCAGGAGGAGTGCTGCCCTTGGGTTCACCATGGCCAAGTACTCTCGACCAGCATTCAAAGAATACTCATCAACCTGAATGACCCAGTATGCCTCTGTTGGAGCTGTCTTCTAAGCGCGAAACACTCGAAGCAGCTCAGGAGTCCACATGACGTACGCCCGAGGCACGGACCAGAATCCATCTCCCCAGAGACATTAGAGGCCACTGAAGCGTGCTCAGCAAGGCCTCGGGCTGAATGGGAAATCAAGTCATTGCAGTCGTTTCCAATGGTGCCGCCGGGAAACGGATGCTGCTGAGGAAGGACAAGCGAACAGTTCATCAGGAATATTGATGAGGAGGTTGAAGCGCCATTTCTGGTAAATGATTGGTCGCCTGCCTACCAAGCCCTCTCCCCCTCGAACTCATAAGCACCTCCTCACAGATGACTGCAGTACACCTCTGAATCCAGCCGATGGATGGCAGCATACTCAGATCCATGTTGGGGTTCGTGAACGTACTGCCAGACTGAGCTATTTGAGCACAGTAGGTAACAGGATAGACCCTCCACAACAGTTAAAGCTAGGATGCAAGCGAATGTCTCAGTGACCTGTGCCACGGATCCAACCAATCAGCGAGGAACTCATACCCTACAGAGGTTAAGGCCTGGGCATCTTCAAGCCTGAAGCAGTGGGAAAGCTGCCAGGCATATGTGATATCCGCTGGAACTGCCCTAAAAGGACGAAGCGAGGTGAACCTTTAGGCTCTGGCCTGATACAGTCCGACTGCCATATTGCCAGTCTGGTACATACCCCCTAGGACCTCCAATGCTGAGGGGCGTGGTCATCCCTCTCTGGTAAGCGGCGAAAGCAGGAAAAAAAAAAAAAAGAGGATCATTGGGATCTGTTTAGTATAAGACAACTACAATGGCATTAACGCTCGCCTCTAGCATGACAGCAAAGGTTCCTAGCCCCCACACATTACCTTACTCAGAAAACGCATCACGCAACAACCTACTGAGGCAATCACAGGAGGACCGGGAGCCAGTCTAGGATTTACTCATGGTCAACCGAATCCACAATAGACCGTCATACTAGCGCCTTACCGAGTAAATGTCTCTGAGAACGCAGTCGTGAGTTTTCGGTCGTGCGCGTGACCTTGCCAAACTACATCGACACTCAAGCAAGGCGTTGACTGGCATGCCATTGCGGAATTGCTTCTGGAGAGGTGGAGATCCTGAGCCTTAATGGCCCGCAATCCGGGACACAGATTATTAGGACTCCTAAGTTAGCCAATACCTTGTATAATAGCGTACATGAAAGCTGCTGTTCACAAGGTGGTGGGGGTTCCTATGAGCGAACTTCTTTCCTGTAAATACAGACGCGTGAGACAGGCCGTGTCCTTGCACAACACTTTTTTCAACACCTGTACAGACTGGATAATGGGCAGATGTTCCTACATCCCCAAGTCAGTGTCCGGAGCAATACTAGCCGAAATATCAAGTCCGACCGTGACTTTGCCGACGAATGCCCTTAGACCATAACCTATCCGAGTCTTACGGAGTAACTGGTGCCACGCTCCTTGATGCCATTCTAGCAATGAGGCGAAGCCCATAGGCCTAGAGTGTCTAGTAATCAGAGCGTCCTTCCTCCCTCTCCCCCCCCCCCTCTGCGACCAAGATAAGATTATACAGAGGACATTTGCGAGGGCCTCCGCTTAGCGGGAACACGCTTCAGTCAACCCATGATTGCCAGCAATGGAAGTTGAAATTACAGAGAGTTTTAATACCTAAATGATAGCGTAGTCCATATCTTCAGCGCAGTTCGCTCAGACCAAGAAGTCAGTAAGTACGGGATGGTCTAGCAACAGGAGCCATAGAAACTTCGATCAACAAGAGTGTTTTCGGAGTGTCACGGGTTACCTATGCAGAATGACACAAGGTGCATGTATTCGTCAGGCTTGATTACTGCCAACTTAAGGCAATATGGCCACCTAGCCTCGTCCATCCCTGTAGGACGCACACATGCCCATCAGGTTGTTCTCTCGAGACATAACTCTAGGCGTGGAGAGAATCTGCGTGGGACGACCCAGATCATGGCTTAAGCCAGCCTCAGTCGACGTAGACCTGTCTAAGAGAAATTATGAGATTGGGCATAGGGCCAGCCTGATATTATCAACTTAATATGCACTTATATAAAAGCGATGCATAACTACTTATTAAACGTAGATATAAATACATATAGATTCTATATATGATATTAAATGTTATATAGATCATTATATAATATACTATAAGAAATAGATATAGATCATAGATAGCCCTAATATGTGAAATCTTACAGAATAAGCCTATGCAGATTTTGTTAATTTCCTAGATGCTATTGATTATATAGCTTAATCTGTACTATATTTATCTATATGCCTCTGGATGAATGAAGTTGGCAAAGTGTATGTATGTACAAAACTCTCTTTGATGGAAGCATCCACAGAGACACGGAGTGAAAATATGCCCATATACACCAATGGAGAAGAATGAGTGAAGAAACAGTATGGAGAAGATATAGAAGCAAAATGATAGCAGCAATCAACAAGAGAGTCGAGCAGATTATCTGAACACAGAGCATAAATGAGGCGATTCATCCACAATGCCATCTTATACTCGGCCAAAAGCAATTGGAGGCTAGAATACCTGATAATGATTTAACATTCTTGCAACTTGACTTTTTGTATGTCTTCACTGAAAGTAAGAGGAAGGGAATACTGTTATGTGAAGGAGAATTGTACCATTTCCAGATCTCGTATCATGCGATAATTACTCCACTGTGTCTTTCTTTCTCATAATTAAGACTAAAATCATCATAACGAGAAGGATCGAGTTCTGCAGAGAAGGAAATTGCGACATGATCCCACACCCTACGAAGGAGGATGTTATTGCAGAAAAATGCCATGAGCATCTTCGACAATGGAGATAATCATACTAAGCTAGTTAAAATAGGCCAGAAAATTCAGCATTGGAAGAACAGATGGATCTACAATTCATTGCGCATAAGTTAAACAAAGTAGGTTCATATTTCACTACAGATATTAATTATGGCTATGAGAAGTATAGTTTAGGTAATCATGCATTATAAGTTTACAAATGTGCAATACCAATGTTTTAATGAGTGCTGTGTTCATAACTGCTATCTATATGTCTAACCCATAATGCCATGATAGATGGACATGCTAAAATCTGAATTTATCTCCTAAATATATAGCGCAAGATCACTTTGTGCCAGATAAATGGCCAGCCCTTATGCATGGCTCTTGCAAGTACCCACTCCGTAATATATAGGCTGGGTCTATGCGGATAGGAGGGAGAGCCCAAGCATTCCGAGGTTAGTTGGATGGAGCCCCAAAAAGTGAAAAATCTGGTCATAGCCGATATATTAAGTATAAATCCGTAACAATATACTCAGGAAAAAGCCTGAAAGGTATGATTTCTATATCCTCCTAAAGAATATAATTTCCTCATCTTCCTAGACCTACAAGACATTCACTAAATAACAACAGAAGAGCTAGCTATTTATATAGAATTTAATGGATATATTCAAATTACTTTGCAGCTTATATATCAAGCTCTTAGCTGAGTATAATATACTATGTCAAAGTACATCAACCCAAAATTAAAGAGTTGGGCATATCTTTTACTTGGCAGGAATTCCCTCCTTCACAATCATGCAGATGGTGTTGCAAGGTTAGGGTATGCGTGCAGGAGGTTAATCGTTAGGAAACAAGATTGAAAAATATAACTAACATCCTAGATCCTTTATAGAAAAAGTTAGTAGTAGGCTTGTCATATTCTCTATCCGAAAGCTGAAGATATATTCTTGGTAAAATTCTGCTTACACCTACCAGCTGCCCAACACGATAGAATTCCAAAAATGGCAACAGTAACTAGCTCATGTTGATAGTTAAAAAAGGAGCCACACATAATCAGTGGAGTACTTGCTCGCCCTTGCAAGTAGCTGTATTAAATATATCAGTGCTATAAATTAATGATATAAACATTGTCTAGGAATCTTTGTGTACCAAAAAGGATTATATTACTGAGCTCGTATGTAAAAGAGTCACAATACCTAAAATATAATGAACCAAGTAACTGGCCCAACCTAAAATTAGCCTCCAGTCATTATAAAAATTTATATATTTAACAGATGCACTGAGCATATCATTACAGATCATGTAAACTACTGTAGATATAATATAATATTTTTCTAACTTAACTCCAATAATAGGGGCTATAAGATACCTCTCAAAATCTCAGGATTAGAACGATTCGAGAAGCTTATGGAAGACTCCACAATGCTAGATTAAACGATAGTGATAGCAACAAGATGTCGCCAAACAGCCCCTTTAGCCTCCCAAAAATTTCAGGTCGTGCGCCTACTCTCACCCAATCGGCACAAATGCAAGAATACATAAGCTGTTTATTAGTATAAAATGAAAAAGAAAACACATATTTCCGCCCTAATTCATAGGAATGTGCTATAAATCAGGTTCAGTACACTAGCCAGCAGTCTGCTAGACTCCTTGGGTGGCATTTCCGTTGAGCCACCCCATAGGCAGCTATTGTATGTCAACAAATTCACAAAAACTACAGGGGACATAACGAAATCCATGGAGGTTGTAAGTTTACATCAAATTTTAGATATGTAACTGGGAGATGTCTGCCAAATTGCCTATCTGATTAATTCATTTGTTGACTGTGGGTATGTAAACACTAAAATGTAGGGGTTGGGCCCCTAAGAGATCACTTTTCTCTCAATTTAACCTTTACTATGTGTTTACCTTTCAGAACCAGTCATCACAGAAGACATAACAACCCTCCTTGAAAGGGTTTATTTTGGGCCGTATCCGGAGTAAAGCCTTTTGATGATGTAGAACGTAAAGTGAAGGTTGCAGCTGATCCCTTTGAGTTCAAGAAAAAGCTTCTTCTGGACCAGAGGAAGGGTCCACAAAGTCTTGCTGAAATTTACGAGCAGGTGAGACAGGGATGACAAAAAGTTGTAGAAATGGTAGAAAGACCCTTTAAATTTAGTAACAAAGTTTTTTTGAAAGATGAGACAATGATATTGATATTTCTAGGTTTTAGATAGAGGAGGGAAGGTATGTTAGAAGTTAAGGAAGAGGAAAGGCAGGTCAGAGCTGTCTTCTACACTCAGGTTACTCTATGCTAGGAGAAGAGATGTTGTGCTTGGAGCCCCTGAGTGTTTAACCCTCTGCCGCCGGGTGGATGTACGTACATGCCATGGTTTTGCTTGGACTCTATTCCGGGTGGCATGCATGTGACATACTGCCATGGTTTGCTGGTCCCACTTTCCGTGGGCATGTATGGTCATGCCATGCACACTAGGGTGCCGATACAATCCCCAGCAGTGGGGCCTGAGCCACTATGAATGCAGCCTGGGAGAGAGGGCTATCGTATCTGGAAATCACCCGGTGGCATTGGGTTAACTTGTATCCAAAGGCTTTAAAGCTCTTGATCCTGCTGAAAACATGTTTTGTATACATGTTTGTCATGGGGGAGAGAACTCATGTTTATGATTCTTAAAGTAATATGTGATATCATTCTTTCCAAACACATTCCTCTTTTGAAAGTTTCCCTTTTAGGTAAAATATTAATGCACATGTGTACATTTCAGATAAATAAGTGTACATTTCAGATAAAATTTTTTAAAGGCGGATAAAATTTGGTTTTTCGGTTTATTCATTTTATTGTATTTTTTAAAAATGCTTTCATTATATGGTAAATCCCTAAGTTCTTATATTAGAAAATGTTTACCTGAATTGTTTTAGGAATACATAAAACAAAACTAAGGGAGCAGCAAGAAGGATGAGGAGGAAACCCCCAAAAACACAAGGAGATCCGAGAGAGATGGCAATCTCTTTTCCCCAGCTGGGCATGCTGGCAAACTTCCACTACATGCCCAGCAGGTATACTAGATTCCATTTTTGTTTTGTTTGTCTATGATTTTAATTGTGGATTTGTGATTTTTTTTTTTTTTTTTTTTTTGTAATCCTGTTTGTAAGTTGATAGACGGTTTGTTTATTTGCTTGTGTTTAGATTATTTTTTTATTTTTTCTTATTATTTTGTTTTGACTGATTTCTGATTTTTTTTATTTATGTGTAATAGTTTGCCATGAGTGTAAGGAGTAATGAATAAAGATCAAGGTCACATAGATTTATGCTTGTTTTAATACTGCACTTTATTTTTGATCAAGTTGCATATTCTATGCTTAACTTCTCCAATTCCATGCAATTACTACTGTTCTAAATATTTTATTTATTTATAGATTTTTTTTTTTTTACTATCTCATATATTGGCTGAAAGTACCCTTGGACACTTTAAATAGATGCAAATTTTGTTAATGTATGAATAGAGTAAAGCAAATCTTTTTGTTCAGTGAAGTTAATAGTTTATTTTTCACTGCGTTTTTCCAGGTAGCCCGAGGTGAAGATCGAGAGCAACTTACCACCATTAGCATTGAGGAAGCAACGCCTCTCGCCTGAGTGATGCATCACTTTGGCTCCTCGAGGAAATCATGGGTGGTGTAAATGTTTATTTTTTGCTTGTTGGTATTTTGCCATTTTTTTCTGTTACATTTGTATTTAAATGGGAGAAACGGTATTGTAAGGTGATTGTTTAATGGGATAAAAAAAAAAAAAGTAAAATGATTTTTTATGTTTCCATGGAAAAATTGACTTAGAAGAATGACTTGCAATAAATAATCCTTTAATTGGAGCATTAGGAATTTCTTGTACAAATTTTAAAACTGTCATCCCTTATCGCTTGCACTAAAATAGACATAAGAATAACCTTAACACTCCATATATTTTTATAGTGTAAATATTTAACCTATCCTTTTTAGAAGTACATTACTGTGATGATCCTAATGCCGGGATTTCTACAAATTTAGATTATCAATTCTTTAGTCATTTCTTCTGTATAATAGGTCCAACACATTGTGACTATCCAAGTTTAATATCTTTTAATTATCAAATTTTTGTTTATTCTTTTTAACTAGTTTAATTTTTATTTATTTATGTACATTTTGTTATTATTATTATTATTATTTTACTTATTTCTTTATTTAATTCTTTTTTTTTTTGAGAGCTCCAGTCCTAGGGGAACTGAAAGGAAAGGATGAACGGACTGTCAACAGACAAGAACTTAACGAAGCAAGAAGGAAGCCAGCACAAAAGAGCAGGGCCGTTGTGTCAGGAGAAAAGCTGAAGGAGAAGCTGAAGAAGATGGCTGACTGGGCACAAACTCAATGCCCTCCTCAAGTGCTGAATGGTGGTTGAGAGAAGGCAGTCAAGGCCGGACATGTGACAATGGTAATCAGGAGCCGAAATAGAACTTCAGAAGTAAATGGGATGGAGGGTATTTGGGTTCTAGGTGTTCATCTTTTTTCTGTTTGATTCTTTACTGTAATTAAATATTTTCTCTTCTTATGCGCTTTTTCATGGTATTTTGTCCACCTCAGGAAGAGCGATTCTTAATAACGAAAGGAGGCATCATTAGTTTGACATTTTAGAGAAAAAAATAAGTGGCTGATTTCTCTTTTTTAATCAATGATCGGATGTTTATTTTCGTTAACGTGGGCAATTTTCAAATATGTTCATTTGATATTAGTTATATTTCTTTCCAGCTTGATGGGCAACAAATAAACGATAGACGACCTCAGAGGCCATTCTTCAAACATTACAAGATAATGTTGTCCGTGTGGTAATTAAACGCTCCAAGCAAGAAAAAGACGAAAACTGGATCATGGGTTATCTGCTTCTAAGATATTATTTAGGTTGTTAATGAATACTTAAAGAACTTGTGTTACTGATCTATAAGTTGATTTGATTTTTTAAAACTTTTTTTTTATCTATCCGGATATCAAAAAGGAGAGTTATTTCTTTTATACTATTTATTGTGATATACGTGGTTTTCATACGTCTATTGCAGTAGTTTATACTAGAATAATGTAGGGTAATCTATTTTTAACATATTGAAAAATCTTTCTGCATATGAGCATCACTTAACATTATACAACAGTAAATATTGGTTACAATAATTTTTTTTTGTTTTTTATCTGGAGATTACAATGGTCCAAACAGTTCAGTGAATGAAGAAAATTCAACAATCCATGGCAGTTAAAGACATAATGATCAGGCAGACATAGATTTTACAGACTCTACTTTGATAAAGATTTTCTGCCTGTGACAAATCATCTGTTTGGATACGATTCCTTAAACAAACTACATTCGTGCACACTTGTGAAGGTATTTGCACTATGGTAAATAATCTTGTTGCCATTGGACTAAATCCAAATGATCCAATATTCATATGAGCACATCTTTGTTATTTGGTGATTAGTACCAACTATTAGTATTGGTTTTATGCCAATGGTGAGGGATTATAATAGCATAAATACTATCCATTATGTGTTCTGGATCATGATAGATAAGGGATTCACAAATAGACTGTTTTTACAGACACTAATCGTGTAGTAATTTCATTTATATTTTGGAAACCCTTTGTCCAATCTCTCTATGCAAGGAGACTTTGTACTATTACCTCCGTACTGTCCTTCCTCACATTGGGTGAGAGAAATGAAATCTTGTAGATATAGCTATTAAGCTTGTAAAAATGCAAATGTCCCATCAGCTGCATGGTTTTTATTTTTGTAGCACAAAGAGAAATTGGTATTTTCATTATTTAGCAGGTATTCATCTCATGCTATAAACCACAATATAAAAGTGTTAATTTTACATCTAAACCTCTTTGTATGGGGTAGGAGGGTGCCTTCTTGGTATGGCTTTTATTTGCAGATGTAGACCACATAACCTCTGACATACATGGATGGACTCTAGCCGGTGTAATTGAGATCTGTTGGTCCCCAGCAATGCATTGATATTAAGTAATATTGGGGTGATACCTGTCACGAGAATATTATTAGACACAAATTTTGTCTTTTTAGCAAAGTTGTAGTATAAATTAGCATCTGTTAAACTTTATTTAAATGTTCTTTTGCAACTGATAAAATATCAGTGCCCTTTTCAGTATTTATACGGAAGATGAATTTATCTTCTGAAAGTAAGATATCAGTAAATCGTCAGGATCTCTTATTAGTATTAGTAACCACTTCATTTCATCAGTGTGTATAAATGATATGTATGTCAACCTTTCCTGTAAAACTAAGACCTTTATTTATTATCAAAAGCACTAGGTAACACTAAAAGAAATATTAGTTATGGTCAAACAAATTTCCTTCTTTCTCTCTTCCTCTTATGTACTATATATAATATAAAAATATATTATAATATCTATATATATATCATATCGATATATATATATATATATATATAGATATATATACTCTTATCATTATAGTACTAAATAATATATGTATTATATTATAATATAATATATCTATATATATATATATTATCTATCTATATATCTATTATATATATATATATATATCTAATATATATATATATATAATAATAATATAGTATACACATATAATACTGATGGTGGGTGCCCACACGGCAGTTGATATGAAGCGATGGTGTTGGTAGCCTAGATAGTGTTTAAGTGCTTGCAGGCCTTCTCCCTTGCAGCTTCCACCACCTGGCTAGCTCAGTGCGAAAAGGGCAGTTTTCTTTGCTAGTCTCCCCTGCCAGTCATAACCTCTCCATCATCAAGACAGATTTCTGCGTGCCCTCCTCCTGTCACCCATGGGTAACTGGCTCACTTGGCGTCCCAGGTTTAAACTGTGGAGATCTTGGAGCAGCATGGAGGCCCCGAGAGGGTACTGAGCTAGGGCCCACTGGCGTGTGGCACGCTCTGGCTCCGTTCCCATACCATTCCCTAGCCACCCTGGGTAATGGAGTACAGTTTGGCCAGGACCACGTGTCCAAACCGGCCGGTTCACCGTGGACAGGCAAGGGATCTGTTACTTGACATATCAGGATCGCCAACTCAGGCTATATGGTCACCTAGTTCGTTTCCCTGTGGACGACCTTGCCCATCAGGTTGTTTCTGTGTGAGACAACCCTGGGTGTAGGAGGCCTGTGGGACGACCCAGGAGATCATTATCATTATTATTATTATTTTTTTTTTTGTTGTTGTTGTTGTTGTTACTATTGTTAATGTTAATATTATTGTTATTATCATTGGTGGCATCTCACTAGACCTATCGCGGGATTAGAGATGCGCGTGGGCCTGCATGGAGGAACTCGCCTAAGGGATCCTCCGTGTGGAAGGCGAAGGATGGATGCGGCCATGCGCGTATCCGTCGGCGTTAGCCCCTTGATAGATGATGATGATGATGATATATATATATAATATATATATATATATATATATATATATATATATATATATATATATATATATATATATATATATATTACCAGACATTGCATGCAGACAGGACTGAAGTTAGGGAAAATGTAAACTGTCATTTGATAACAATATAAATGATTTGATAATAACATCATCATCATTGTCATTATCATATTGTTATTATTATTATTATTATTATTATTATTATCATTTTTATTATTATTGTTATTATTATTATTAATATTATTATCCTCATTATTGTTGTCCTCATTATTGTCAATATTTTATCCTTGTTATTATTATCATTATTGTTTTATTATTATTATTATTATTATTATTACTATTATTATTATTATTATTATTATTATTATTATCATCATCATCATTATCATTATGGTTATTGTTATTAATATTATTGTTGTATTATATTTATTATTATTATTATATTTATTATTATTATTATATTTATTATTATTACTATATTTATTATTATTGTTATATTTATTATTATTATATTTATTATTATTATTATCGTTATCATTATTACTGTTGTTGTTGTTATCATTATTATCATTATCATTTTCATTATTATTATTATGATTATTATTGTTATTTTCATTCTTGTTATTGTTATTATCATCAGGGGCGTCACTTCATGTTATGAGTTGGGGGGGGTGTGCGGTAATTTGGCCTGAAAATAATTTTTTGCCCTGCACTCGACGAAAAGACAAAAATGCTCACTAGCTCTTTAATAAGTTCCCCGGAATGGACGCATCACCAGTATTATATTCTATTGCTACGCCAGTGGGTCTTTGTCCTCTGTGCGAAACATTGTTACATGAAAAAAGGATGACCTGGGCATGTGTTAACATGAAGGGCTGGGCAAAGCATTGATGTACACTGGCGTTGAGGCGGAGGAGCGGAGGAACACGCCAAGAGGACGGAGTGGGTGCTGCGTCTGTGTAAGACCTCGTGTGTGCCTTTGTGTCCTTGATAACGTTGTGTTGCCCTGTTTATAAGCTGTATCGTGCAGTGTGACAATGCTGATTTCCCCCTGTAATTGTGCCTATAGAAAGTGTCGGGTAAAAACTTGTTAATAAAGGAAAGACTATGCCATTTTGTGTTATTTCGTGCCCTGCCTCGCCACTTGGCGTTTCCCCCTCGTGGTGTTCTGGGACCTGTGGTGCTCGGTGCCTCTTGGGAGCCTGGGGTCAGTGTTCACGATCCCTGTGGATAGCACGCCGTCTGCCTAGCCTGCTTTGTGTTGGTGGCAGAGAGACCGCCTCGGTCGGCGTAACAGTATTATTGGTAGAAAATTATGAATTATAAATACCTGAAAATTTGCCCTGCAGAACTAGATTTTGCCTTGCAAAAAAGAAGGCTTTTTTAAGATTGGGGGGTAAACCACCCCCTAGGAAACCCCCTTAAGTGACGCCCCTGATTATCATTATCAGTGTTACTATTACTTTTCAATAGTGCTACCTTTAATGTCAATTGTATTATTAGTAGTTATATCAGCACTGATGTTAATAATAATAATATCATCATCATCATCATCATCATCATCATCATCATCATCATCATCATCATCATCATCATCATCATCATCATCATCATCATCGGAAGAGCTGCTCGCTTTTTTTTAGCCGTAACTTCGAAGAAAATATTGGGAATCACAAATTTCCTCTTGCTTGCTCCGCTCCTGCAAAAGTTTTGGCAGCTTTGAGTGTTTTTCCATTTCACTCTTACCTGTAGTTGGAGGTTTAGCATTTCGATGCCAAAAACACCAGCCATGCCCACGTTTTTTTTTTTTTATGTAACTCACCTGTTTACCTTTGCCTTGATTTTCGGATTTTTTTCATGTTTATTGCTAATAGTATCTTTGATAATATTTTAATAATTATCATGTCAAAAACACTCACATAACAACATCGACATCAACAGCGCAAGGGAAAGAGGAAATTAGGTGGTGTCACGTGGGTATACTAATAGGCTCCTCCTTGGTCGAACACTTGTGAAGCCATCTATGTGCAAACAAATTCACAAAAGAAAACTACAGCCGACTGTGTTATATATATCCGGTAGCAGGTTGAGTACAGTAACGCACTGGGATATACAAAGACAGGAAAAGCTGGGGAACGCTGTGCGAATGAAAGGCCTGGCTAAAATCGTGTGGAATAAGTAACAATAGGTATAGGCAAACTATTACACATGCAAAGTAAACGCATATTAGGGAATACAAGCAATGGTCAGTTCCAATAAATAAAGTGAATGGAAAGAGACTAAAGGTGACGGAATTACTCTTCATTTTTAACGACAAAACATTTTCTGCGAGTAAACTTTTGCTCAGAGAATTAAACTGCACTCAAACAGGTACCGCAACATAATCATTTATTTGTTGATCCCTCATTTTCTCATTGTTTAAGCAAATAAAATGATAATTCGAAAGCAAGCATGTGAAGATAGTGCAAATATATCTGTTGTAAAAGTACTCGGTGTTTCCATAAAATATTTCCATATTCAACTGCAAGAAACGATGTCCTCATACTTTAGAGTAATTGAAATTAAATCTGGAGAAGCGCCATGTATTGTGTGCTATATAGACTGTAGGCCGATGTGGCACTGCCAGCATAAAATTTAATCGGCGTAGGAGTTAATGCAAGTGTGAATACGGGCCCGGACAATGGTGTGTGAGAACGCCCCAGAAAAAAAACCGCTTTCACGTCTGAATAATGGTACGATTTCAGTTTTTAGACACAATGGACATAGTCTTATAAAATGTGTGGTAAGAATTACAAAGTATCCTGTAAAACTGCAAGAGAGAGAGAGAGAGAGAGAGAGAGAGAGAGAGAGAGAGAGAGAGAGAGAGAGAGAGAGAGAGAGAGAGAGAGAGAGAGAGAGAGAGAGAGAGATTTATTCTTGGTGTACATTTCGCTCCCC
>NC_051394.1:15422319-15427319 GCF_015228065.2 Penaeus monodon | reverse complement strand
GACACAGTTGAATACGAGGAATTCAGGAAAACGACTTACGGACTTAAAAAAAATCATACTGATAAAAGATATAAATCGACCATGAACGTTAGTGTTGTGAGCGAAACTTGTGTGAAGAAAGTCCGATATTTTGCTCAGTCAAGTTGAATATACATTTGGGTGTCTGTTCTTAAAGTCTTTTCCCTGTTCGTCACATTTAGGCCATATGACCTCTGCGAGAACTTTCGATGATTTTCGCTATGATTGCACAGAAAACTGAAGACTTGTCGTTTTGAGCTTAAACCACAAATAAATTTTGGATTCTAAGGCATACAAGAGGAGAGATGTGTAATTCTTCAAAATAAGATATGGGTATATATATACATATATGTACTTAGTTATATTGTATATTATATATATATATATTATAGATATATATATATATTTATATATATATATATAGTATATATATATAATATATAGTGCTATATACGTGTACATACACACACACACACCACACACACACACACACACACACACACACACACACACACACACACACACACACACCACACCACACACCCACACAAAACACACACACACACACACACACAACCACACACACACACACACATATATATATATATATATATATATATATTATATATATATATATATTATATATATATATTTATATATATTTATTAAAATCTATATATATATGTCTATATATATATATATATATATATATATATATATATATATGTATATATATATATATATATTATATATATATAATATATATATATATCTATATATATTCTATAATATATATGTGTGTGGTGTGTGTGTGTGTGTGTGTGGTGTGTGTTGTGTGTGTGTGTGTGTGTGTGTGTAGTGTGGTGTGTGTGTGTGTGTCTGTGTGTGTGTGTGTGTGGTGTGTGTGTGTGTGTGTGTGTGTGTGTGTGGGTGTTTGTGTGTGTGTGTGTGTGCATACACACGCATTGTCATTATTATATATATTATATATATATATTTATATATATAACAAAATATATATATCTATATATATATATATATAATATATATGGGATATTATATTGTATAAATATATATATATATACATACACATATATTATAGTGTATGTTGTATGTAATTATATGTGTATATATATATAAATATATATGTATATGCTATATACTCTATATATTATCTATATATCTATATATATGTATATAATATATATATATATATGTGTGTGTGTGTGTGTGGGTGTGTGTGTGTGTTGTGTGTGTGTGTGTGTGTGTGTGTGTGTGTGTGTGTGTGGTGTGTGTGTGTGTGTGTGGTGTGTGCATACACACGCATTGTCATTATTATATATATGTATATATATATATACTTATATATATATATGTAGGTATATTATATCATGTATATATATATAATATATATATATATATATATAATATATATCTATATTATATTATATATATATATAATCCACTGTTAAAACGCAAAGTGACGTCCTAACACCAAGAGAATGTTCAACATTACGATAACCAGGAATGCTACTCATTTTATGTATTTATATTATATATTATATTTTATACTTGCACTAACAGATCAATCCTAAATGCTAAAATCCAAAAATAAAACAGGATTTTGTCTTCCTTTTTTTATTGTTTTTTTCTTATTTTTTTATACCTTCTATACTCAACACTGCTCTCCATTCCTATATCCGAGAGCCTGCGTATTTCTCAGATGTTGAACACGGACACGGAAAAACGGAAGCATCAGGAGACGAGGCCTTTGGGTTCCCTGCTACGAAGGCCCCACTGGAGTAGTCTGGGGGCTATTCGTGGTGCCTACCACTACTAGGCTGGGTTGGGACCAGCACCCTCGGAGAAAAAGAGTCAGAAGGCGAAGAGGAAAGATAGGAAGTGATGAGAAGAAATTAAGTGTAATCACCGTCTATAATGCACGACGTGTGCGTCGCCCGGAATCGTTATGAGATTTCATTTATTTTGGGGGATTTTAACTCTTAATCCTCTCTGTTATCATCATATAATCTTTTCAAACTTATGATTTTTTTCCAGTACCCAATGTTAAATCATACAGTACACATCTTTTTGAATTAATGTTTTTGTTTCTTTCAATTCTTTTTTTTTTTTTTTTTTTTTTTTTGATCTGGTCGTCAGGGAGTTTGAATATAACAGATAATAATGTATATCTCTTGTTCTTTTTTTTTCCTCTTCTCTTTCTCAAAAAAATTGAGATTCTTCAAGCATTTAATCTTGGTGTGTTCCTAAAATCGTTCTTGTCCTGATGCGCTTTCTTTACAATAGCGAGCTTCGAGTGAGGGTCCTTGACGGGGAGGTGAGCGTACGGCTCCTCACGCGTTCCGTGAAGCATCAGGGTCCACTCCTTGATCCAGCCTTCCTCGGCCGTCTCGCTGTTCAGGCGCGCCTATGGGTGCGAAGGGGCAGGCGGGGGAAGGGGGAAGGGACAGGGTAGGGAGGGGGGCGAAGGGGCAGGTCGGGGGAAGGGGGAAGGGATATGGTAGGGGGGGGGGCGAAGGGGCAGGCGGGGGAAAGAGGGAAGCGGGCAGGCAGGGGAAGGGGGAAGGGGCAGGTTATGGAGGGGGAAAGGGCAGGCGGGGGGAGGGAAAGTGGCATGGGGGGGTGGGTAGGCGAGGGAAAATGGGAGAGGGCGAGAAAGGATAAAGTGGTTAGTTTCTCGTGATCATTGTTTAGCGTTGTAGTTTGAGATATATGTAAGTGCCTTCAGAGCATTGTACATTAAACGCGGCATATATAAAGGAAAAAACGAAAGCAAAACACACACACACACACACATACAGACAAACCACACACCACACACACCACACACACACACACACACACCACACACACACACACACACACACACACACACACACACACCACACACAAACCAAGATACACACTAGGAACTGATATCCATTATCATGTAACCTAAAACTTCCACTGCATAATATTTAAGTCTATTTATTGACATAATCGGAAAAATTCTAGTTATATTTTGTTTATCATAATGCATATTCATCTCTAGTTATTTTTTTTTATTTATCATATGCATATTAATTTCATCATACAAATTTAAATTGTTTATAATCCCTATGCCAACGTACTCTATTCAAAATCTATATCTTCATTAATCTAATCAACCATCATCACTGAACATCCCCACCCCCACCATCCATAATCACCCAACACCAAGAATCATCACCTCCATCAACCATCGTCACCCGTAATCACCCATCATTACTATCATCAACTATCATCACCACCATCACGCACCATCACTATCATCAACTATCATCACCCGTAATCACCATCAATCACACAGTCATCACCACAATCCACCCACCATCACTATCATCAACTATCAATCACCTACAATCAACATAATCACCACCATCCACACATCATCATCCCCACCCCCAACCACACGCATTTCGTGCGCGTGGTCTTCCTCGCCGCCTCTTACATGAGCTCCATGTACCCCGGGGGTTCTCGGCCCAGGTGTGAGTCGTCAGAATGGCCACTTCGTAAAACCGTCCTCGCGCGAATCGTCGTCTTTCAGGTCGCCGGCTCAGGATCCATGGATGACTGGAGGGGAAGGGGTAACAGGGTTGCTTGTTTTTTTTTTTTTTTTTTTTTTTTTTTTTTTCATAAATGAATGGTAATGGTAAATAGTGATAATAATGTGACCATTATTATTGTTATTATTATTGTCAATAATTATCGTTATTATTATTGTTATTTTACATTATCTTATTTTATTTTTTATTATTATATTATTATTATCATTATTATAATTATTTATTATTATTATTTATTATTATTATTATTATTATCGTTATTAGATTTATTATTTTATTATTATTTTATTTTATTATTATTATTATTATTATTATTATTATTATTATTATTATTCTCATTATTATTATTATAATTTTCATTATATATTATTATTATTATTATTATTAATGAGACCGGCCTAATAGAAAGTGTTGGCGTCAGGAGGGCATCCGGTCTAAAAAGATCTGCCCGAACCTGACTGTAGTGCGCATACAAGAATAGGACAAACTACAGCAAATGAGAGAGATTATGTTATGCTACTTGATAACTAAGGTGCAAATGCAGTTAAAATAGTGATCTTTCTATCTATCTATACGATGTACTTTTTTCATCTGTCGACCTATCTCTCTACCTGTCCATCTATCATTCTATCTATCTATCTTCTAGCTATCAATATCGATATCTATCCCTCACCTACTTCTATCTAGCAATCTATATATCTACCATCATATAAGTCTATATACCTCTACTATCGTTTCGCTCTCTACACACACACATTTACTTCTCATTTCCAATTATTTTCCAGTGAAAATATAACCCACAGCTAAATACTCTATTTTGAAAGATAACCGTACGTGATGTACAATTGAGATTAAATAACACAGACCAGAATCGTCGAAAAAAGAACCGGAAATGCGTCGTGATAAAATTTGTCCATTGTTAACCACACAAACAACTCCAACAGGATGAACTGAACACACAAATGCTATGAGGAAAAAAAAATATATGAAAGGGACATATAGGACTTCAAAATGAGAATACAGAAGATAAGGGATCATGACTAATAATAGCAACGAATGGTGAAATCAAATCTTTAAATACGCCATTACGTATTCCTGGTTGGTTCTTTACGGCTCCATAAAACATCCCACTCTCAATTCATATAAAACGACCAACTTTTCCAAGAGGGAAAATATTCATAATTCATGCGAATAGAGTTTGCCGACACAACGAAAAAAAATAAAGAGGGAAAGGGAGTTAGTTAAACACATAAACCCCCATGCGCACATATGTATATAACTATATCAATCATACTTTACATACATACTATATAATATGTGTGGTGTTGTGTGTGTGGTGTGTGGTGTGTGTGTGTGTTTGTGTTGTGTGTGTGTGTG
>NC_051394.1:15409819-15412319 GCF_015228065.2 Penaeus monodon | reverse complement strand
TATATATATATATATATATATATATATATATTATATTTATATATATATTATATATATATATGTTATTGTGTGTGTGTTGTTGTGTTGTTGTGTGTGTTGTTGTGTGTGTGTGTGTGTGTGTGTGTGTGTGTGTATACATGTATACATATATCATATAATTTTTAATCTTTTAAATTAATTAAATCGGATCAAAGCATGAATCTTAGCCCACTTTCTATGTTCAGCATGGTAAAAAGAAAAAAAAAAGCCATGAGGTATTTTAATCCGCGTACATGTTTCGGACCCAACTGTTGTCTCATTGATGAGGTTAAAGTTAAGATATTCTTATTGTCATCTCCTCCTATTCAAGCTTTTCCTCCAACATTTAGATATCCTAATCTATTCATTACATAGCTTGATATAAGGTAATTATCTCAACGTCATCTTCCTTGCGGCGGAACTTCAGCCTGAAACTGTCCTTGTCTCGGTGTTTCCCTTTGCCGACTTCTGATTGGTCGAAACCCTCCCTAACCTGTGATTTCTCTTTACGGAACTTTCCACGAAGCTTCTCTCTACAGTTCCGCGATTTTTCTTTTCGCAACGTCTCTCTGCGTCTTCGTGATTTTTTTCTCCGCAACGTTTCTCTGCTTCTCCGCGATTTTTCTCTCCGGAACATCTCTGTACGTCTCCGCGATTTTTCTTTTCCAACGTCTATCTGCTTCGCGATATTCTCTCCGCAACGTCTCTGCGTCTGAGCGATTTTTGTTTTCGCAACTTCTGTCTACGTCTCCGTGATTTTTTTCTCCGTAACGTCTATCTGCGTCTCCGCGATTTTTCTATCCGCAACTTCCATTTACGTCTCCGCGAATTTTCTCTCCGTAACTTCTTGAGTAGGTTCTTTGCCCAAATCTCCAGCAATTTTTCTCTACGCTTCATCCAGTGAAATTTCTCGTTACAACTCTGACTTGTGCAACTTCTTCCGAAACTTTTACGTAAGTATCTCGGAAAACTTTTTTCTTTGTTGCTCCGTCGGTGACAGACTTATAAGTCATTTTGTGAAATCTCTTCTCTCATTTCTTTGATACTGTCGCGGATTCATCGATGTATTAGCTAAGCTGTACCCGCAAAACGTCGCAAAAGGTATCCACAATGAATATTAGGTGAGACTAAAACTATTCCAGACATTTTCTTTTTCATTGATCATATCTGTAATGCAACATAGCATCGTGCTGTATCTTGATAATAATAACGATAATAATACTAATAATATTAACAAGGATAATAACAATAATGTTAATAATAATAATAATAATAATGATAATAATAATAATAATAATGACAATAAAATAATAATAATATAATAATATTGCTAATAATAACAGTGATAATACCAATAATGCTAATGTTAATGCTAATAATAATAATAAAAAAACTATAGTAATAATAATAATATCAGTAATGATACTATTACTAATAATAATGATAATAATAATGATAATAATAATAATAATAATAATAATAATGATAATAATGATAATAATAATAATAATATTATCAATATTATTATTATTATTATTATTAACAATAATAATAATGATAATTATCATTATAGTGAAGATAATAATAGTAATTAAAGCAATAATCACGAAAATAATAATGATAATAATAATAACTAACTTAATAATGATGATAATAATAGCAATAATAATAGCAATAATAATTAATTTATGCATCATCATCTCCCTTTCACACTCTTCCTATAGAAATCTTGTCCGAAATGACTCTCTCGGAAAAGCTCCTGATGTTATTAATCCTTCAGTCTCCATCTTGTAGGAGTTATTCGGTATTATTGACCCCGTCGGGCATTTGCATACAAAGACGTCCACAGTGGGCCTTGTCGATGATGGCTTCTCAGATCACGTAAGTATTGTAGGGTCCTTTAAGTTCAAGTTGCTTTTACTCCTATTCTTATTGATTTTTCTTTTTCACTTTTCCCCCCCACTTCTTCTCCCTTAATACTTTGCTACTCTTCTTTTCTCGTGCTTATTCTTAAATATTTCTTCTCGCTTTGAAAGGTACGATTTTCTCCTCCTCCTTCTCTCCCCCTTTTTTCCATCTTTTAAAACCGAGGTGGAACCACATTCTCTTTTTCTTTCGTGATTTTTGTTTAGTCGAGTCTCAACTTTACATCCGTTTTTCATTATCTCCTTTCTTCTTTTCTTTCTTTCTCTTCTCTTTCTGTTTTCTTCTTTCTTTCTCCTCGCTCTTCCTTTTTATACCCTATTATCATTATTTTTTTTACTTATAATTATCATTGTCATTATTTTTTTAAGATCACATTTTTTTAGGATCATAAATATTTCTCTTTTGTATTATCATTATTTCTTCTTTATTATAACCATTATTTCTCTTTTTTGTGATTATTATTTTCTAGCTAATAATTGACAATATGGATATATATATCCTGTATATATATATATATATATATATATATATATATATATATATATATAATATATAT
>NC_051394.1:15399819-15402319 GCF_015228065.2 Penaeus monodon | reverse complement strand
AAAATCTTGAGTTAAATCAAAGTATGGAGGAGATAGAAAAGAAAGGATCACAATAAAGAAAAGGATGGTAATGATGATAACGATAATGATGTTGGTGATATGATATGGTAATAATAATAATGGTAATAATAGTAATGATAAAAAAATAATGATAACTGCAAAAACAATGACAAAAATGATAATAATGATAATGATAATGAATAATAACAATAATAGTAATTATTATTATAATCTTTATTATCATTATCATTAATACTACTAGTATCATTATCCTTATAATTATTATTGTTGTTATTACTAATATCATTATTATCATTATTATCATCATTATTATCATTGCTATCATTATAGTATTATTATTATTATTATCATTATTATTATTATCATTATTATTATCATTATTATTATTATTATTATTATTTTTATTACTACTATTACTATTATCACCATCATTAATATTATCACTCATTAATACTACTATTATCATTAACATTGTAATTATTATTATTATTATTATTATTATTATTATTAATATTAGTATCATGATCATGATCATCATCATCATCATCATCATTATCATCATCATTGTTATTACTATTATTATTGTTGTTATTATTTTTTTATTATTACTACTTTTATTACTATTATTATTATTGATATTATCGTTATCACTGTACTATCATCATTGTTTTGTAGCCATTCATGATAATTGTAATGATAATAAGAATAATGATAATGATGAAGACGATGATTATGATAATAATGATAATGATAATGATATTGATATTGATAATGATAATATTAATATGCTAATGATAACGATACAATAATAATGATAAGAATAAAAATAAGAATAATGATGATGATGGTGATAATAATAATAATAATAATAATAATAATAATAATAATAATAATAATATCAATAATGATAAAGATAATAATAATGATAATAATATCAGTAATGATTAAGATGATAATACTGATAATAAAGATAATGAAAATACATGACGCTGTTTCTCTGTCTTAACTTCTCTCTTTTCTTTTGTCTCTGTCTTCCTAATTCTCTCATTTTTTCTCTGTTTCTTCCTTTCAATTCGTTTCTCTCTGTCTCCCTTTTCAGTCTCTCTCTTCCCCTCTTTGACTTTCTACTCTTCTCTTTTCGTTCTCAGACTCCTATGCCTCTCCTCTCTCTCTCTCTCTCTCTCTCTCTCTCTCTCTCTCTCTCTCTCTCTCTCTCTCTCTCTCTCTCTCTCTTTCTCTTTCTACCTCTCTCTCTCTCTCTTCCCCCTGCCTCTCCTCGCTCCCTTACCTCATTAACTCCCCTCACAATTGCCTTCATGGTAGCGTTCCTCGGTCCGTCCACGGTCTTGCCATCGTCAGTAGGACCCCACGAGGCCGAGTAGATGTGTATGAGGTTTGGCTCATGACCCATGCTGTTGGCTTCGATCAGATCCGTCATGTAGGGCTGGTCCAACATGCGAATTCCTGTGTGGGAGAGGAGGGGAGGCGGTCATGTGGGGGTTGCAGGGTCTTTGTGTATGTGGTTTTGGGTGGAATCCTTTTTGATGAAGTTATGTGATTTTGGATAAAACTATTCCTGAAGTTATGTGGCGTTGGGTGGAATTGTTTTTATGAGGGTATCTGTCGTTAAGTGATTTTTAATGAAACTGTTTATGAGGTTAAGTGAATATAGGTGGATTTATTCATGAATATATATGGGTTTGGAGAAGGACGTTTATATGAATATTCGGATCAAATTATTCATGAATCTAAGTGGATTTAGCTGAAAGCATTAACGAGCTTAGGTGGATTTCTATGAAATTATGAACGATCTGAAGGACCAGGCTGCGCGAATCGATTGTACTATAAGCCAGGGCGTATGTACTCAGTCGAGCAAGTGGAAACATCTGCGTGTATGTAGCAAGTGGTGCGGGCCGAAGCAGCCCTATATCTAACCAACCGGATTTATGCAAGGCGGTTTTGTGCAGAATTATCTCGTAGTTAACATACCATAAACTTTAGAGCCAGAACACAGTACGAACTATAAAGCAAAATCTTCGCCTCTGGTCATTCGCACCCACAGCCAAAACAGTCCCACCAAATTGAATACAAAGTCTACCACATACGCGTGGAATATCTACGAAAGTACCCCCTTTCCCTCAAAAGAGAACTCCGCCATTAGGTGTAGAAAACTCATTTCCCGCTTTATGTAGGTCGTGAGGCTCCAGGAGTCGGCTGGTATCTCCCGGCACCTGTCTCCCGTGATCAATAAATGACGTGGTAGGTACGAAGTTGTGACGTGTAATTAACTTTCCTTTATTTGTGTGTGTGTTCTCTAAGGCACTCGTTCGTGGCTGAGTTCTCCTTTGTGGTTTATCAAGGGTGTTCTTGTGTGGGGTTGTCTAGACTGATCATCTGTTTGCGTTTAATTCATTGTAGCTTAGCTCCTATGTCTTTGTAGGAGGTACAAGTGTGCGTAAAAATAAGCATACAGCACTGC
>NC_051394.1:15364819-15379819 GCF_015228065.2 Penaeus monodon | reverse complement strand
CTGTGTTATATCTTGTCTTTGTTTTCTTATTTTGCATGGTCTGATTTCCTAACGTCTAAGGCAATACCTGTTTTCACGACATGATACTTTTTTTTCATCCGGGTTTCGTTTCGAAGAGAAAATTAAATTCCACTCCGGACGACATTGTGATCCGTATGGGTTCCTTGCTACCGTTTTTCTCATTTTATTTCGTTTCCCTCTCCTTCTCTTTCTTTGCCTTCGCTACTTCCTCCTTTTCGCTTTTCCTTAACGTGCCCTACTTTCTGCACTTTTCCTCCTCTTTTTTCATTCGCCTTCTTCTTATTCTTCTCTCCTTCCTTTTTCCTCGTCATGTTCTCATTCTTCCCTCCTTCCCCCTTCGATTTGTTCGTATTTTTTCCTCCTCCTTCCTTCTCCCTTCGCCTTGTTTGTATTCTCCCCTCCTCCCTCTTGTCCCTTCCGTCTTATTCCCATACTTCCCTCCTTCCTTTTACCTCCTCTTACCCCCTCCTAATACCCCCCTCCTCTCCTCCTCCCCTTTATCCCATTTCACCTCCTCTTCCCCCCTTAATACCCCCTCCCCTCTTTCCTGTCCACCTCCCCCTTATCCCATTTCAGGACGGAAGAATTCGTCGGAAATTCCAGCTGGTCGATTATGCCGGGTCGCGATCGGGGAGGCGAAAACAACGTGACATTTCCCGACACCGTGGTTTGTTATCATCGCCTTTCCACAAAACACTCGTGTACTACGTGTGTACTTCAGTATGTGGTTTTTTTTTTAATAAGTGTATGCTTTGAACATCACAAGGAGAGAGAATTAAGAATCTCCCACGTACTGAGTAGTAATGGAAAAAGAAAGAACGGAAGACGAAGCAGAAGAAGAAGAGAAAGAAAGACAACAAAAAACAAGCCAGTGCAGACAGCCATTGCCATCTGAGCGCAAGCACACATTCGCTTTAATGTGATTCTCATGACTGGATTAAACTCAGTTGTTAATGGGAATATGCTAACGGAAACACAACAAGAACTCCTTAGGGAACGAGGTTTCGCTAGCCCGAGAGCTTCAAATACTTACAGAGACACGCGCGCCTCTTTCTGCCGGATTACCAATAGGAAAGTCTAAGCAACCAATCCCGCTAATTCTTCGTTCACGCGCAAGCTCCTGATTGGCTAAGAATTACCTTGCTCAGCCAATCAACGCATACGCTTGGGAGGGTATCTGGTAGCGTTCACTGTATCTATTTCTTTATTTCTTTATTTATTTGTTAATATGGCTAAAGGGATGCTGCGGAGTATGTGAAATTGAAGAACCCGTGTCAAAACATAAAAGAAAATTAACTCTTTATTATTATTACCATTTTTGTTGCTGATACTATTGATGCTAATATTCTTATTATATAATTATCATTATCAATGTCATTAATACTAGTGCTATTATTATTACTGCAAATATCATCATTATCAAAATAATGATGATAATGATGATTATCATTAAAATCCCCCCTCCAGTATTAGCTAACAATATCACAATTTATCAAAATTATTATTTATTATCCTTAAACCCACAATACTACAAAAAAACATAACAACAACAACAAAAACAATAATAATAATAATAATGATAATAAAATAATAATCATCATCATTATCATTATTATTACTATTAATATTATCATTACCATTATTGACTATTACCATTATTATTATTATTATTATTATTATTATTATTATTATTATTATTATTATTATTATTGATTATTTCATTATTTTATTATTATTATTATATTCTATTATTTATTATTATTATTATTAATGATAATAATAATAATATTATTATTGTTATCACTGTTGTTGTTGTTGCTGCTGTTGTTATTATCATTATAATTATTTTAACTATTATCATTATTATTTTTTATTATTGTTTTTTTTTATTATTATCATTATTGTTATCATTATCATCATCATCATCGTCATTATCACTATTGTTATTATTATTATCATTATCGATAGCATTATAATAAACATTATCATCATCATTATCGTTATCATTATGAAAATAATGATAATAATAATAATAATAATAATAATAATAATAATAATAATAATAATAATAATAATAATAATATAATAATAATAATAATCATAATATAACAATAATTAATCAATAATAATATAGTAGTTAGTAGTATAGTAGTTAGTAATAATAATCATAATAATAATAATAATAATAATAATAATAAATAAAAAGACATATAATAATTATTATTATTATTATAATAATAACAAAAAAAATTATAACAATAATGATAATAATAATAATAATAATAATAATAATAATATTATTATTATTATTATTATTATTATTATTATTTTCATAATTTCTGTTTCCATTATTATCATTGTTAGCATCATCATCATCATCACCGTTATCACTGCCGCAACATTTCATCAAAAGAGACATACCAGATATTGGATCGAGGACCATAAGGAGCGCATGGCAGAAGAATAGTAGATAATCATAAGTAAACAAGGTAAAATCGTTTTTTTTTCTCTCTCTCTCTCTCAGCGACAGTCACCGGAGCGGAGTAATGCCCCTCCCTTATCCCGGCCGGGTTTCCTTAATCAGTACTCCCTAGAAACGGGTCGAGGACTTTTATAACGTTCAGGGACAGTTACTCCTATATAAACAAGATGGCAATTTGGCGTTTTTTGAAGGAAAATTACATGGGTAAAAGAGAGACAAAGCGGCAAAAGAGGATGGAAGTGAGTAGGTCGAACACAGTCTCGGGGCTTCGCGATCGACATGAACAGTATCATACCTGATACCTTTGACGTTTATGTCTTCATTTATTTATTGTTATCATTATTGGCAATGTCATTATTACTATTATCATTATTATTATAATTATTATAACTATTATTATCATTGTTGTTGTTGTTATTGTTGTTGTTGTCGTTGTTATTGTTATTATTATTGTTATTATTACCATTATTGTTTATGTTATTATTGTTATTATTATTATCATTATCATTATCATTTTTATATTTGGTGTTATTCGTCTTTCTATTTAATTTAGGCATTACCCACCTCGTTAATTATTTTGCAAAAACTAATGGCTATTTGTTTACTTTACTATCATTTTTCCGTTTATCTAATTTAGTACCATATATTCATTTTCATTACTATATAGTCTTATTATCAGCTCTTGTATTATCACTATTACCATCACTGGTGATATTATTGCCATGTCCTTTATTCTTACTCTATCATCATCATTAACAATTCACTATCTTGATCTTCATTATTAATAACTGTGCGAGAGCTAATCTTGTACATTGTCCTCATTATATGTTAATCATTATTATAATTCACAATTGGCTTATAATCAAGATTTATATTCATAATCAGTTTCACTGATGGAAATGTGAAGGCAGTTTTACAAAAGCCTATTTCATTTAAATATTAATTGCAGTGAAACAGGGTCCGTAGATTTATTTTATGAAGTCACAAGGCACGCACACACGCTCATTCTCACACACACACACACACGCACGCACGCACGCACGCGCACACACACACACACACACACACAGAGAGAGAGAGAGAGCGAGAGAGAGAGAGAGAGAGAGAGAGAGAGAGAGAGAGGAGAGAGAATGAAGAGAGAGAGAAGAGAGAGAAAGGGAGAGAGAGAGATAGAGAGAGAAGAGAGAGAAGAGAGATAGAGGAGAGAGAGAGAGAGAAGAAGAGAGAGAGAGAAGAGAGAGAGAGAGAGAGAGAGAGAGAGAGAGAGAGAGAGATATGAGCACATATAGAGAGAGAGGAGAAAGCGAGAGAGCTACAGTCAGGAGTCCCAACTCTGTCCTACTTCAGCAATATCGCTTCTTCTGTTAGACGCGTTTTGCTCTAACCATTAATTGTTAATGCTCTCGCCTAACTGATGTCGCGTGGGAAGCTTAATGATACGGATACCGTTGTTGTTGCTATTACTACTAGCATCATCATCATTATCATTGTTATTATACTCATCATTATTATCATTGTTATTATACTCATCATTATTATCATAGTTATTATTATCATTCTCATTATCATTACTATTATCATGATTATCAATGCTACAAATATTATTATTACTGTTATTAGTATTAGTATTAGTATTAGTGTTAGTATTATAACTTTTATTATTACTGTTATTATCACTATATTATTGTTATTGATAATAACAATAATAATGATGATGATGATGATAATAATTAATCAATAATCATAATAATAATAATAATAATAATAATAATAATAATAATATAATAATAAGAAATAAAATAATAATAATAACAATAATAATTATAAATAATAATAATAATAATGATATGATTACTATTATTATTATTATTATTATTATAATGATAATAATGATAATCATAATGATAATGGTAATAATAATGATAATGATAATAATAATAATGATAATCATAATGAAAATAATGACAAACAATGATAATAATAGAAAGGATATATTATTCATATTATTAGCATTACCATTAAGATTATTACTATTCTTATTACATTATAATAATGATGAAAATAATAGCAATGATAACGATATTACTAATAATGGTAATTGTCTTAAACATCATCATTATTTTTATTATCATCATCACTGTCGACATATCCAGTTTGTGTAAGTAAAGGAGTGTATCTCTGTAGCATTAGCCTTGTATTTTATCTATTTCTAGTTACTGTGACAGACTAGTAAATCATATTAATGATACTAATACCAACCTACATCGGACCCTTGTCACACACATAGACACACACACACACACACACACACACACACACGACACACGCACACACACACACACACAAATACTCACACAGCACGCACGCACGCACGGCACTACCACCCCCCCCCCGCCCCCCCAACCCCCCCCCCCCCACCACCACCACCACTCTCACACAACGCACGGCACGCAATACCACTAGCACTCTTCTCTCTCTCTCTCTCTCTCTCTCCTCTCTCTCTCTCTCTCTCTCTCTCCTCGCTCTCATCTCCTCTCCCTCCGCTCTCATCCTCTCCTCCATCTCTCTCCTCGCTCTCAAGTCCTCTCTCCTCTCTCGTATCTCTCTCTCTCTCATCTCTCCCCCACTCTCTACTCTCTCTCACCTCCGCTCCTCTCTCCGTCTCCATCTCTCTCATCTCTCGTCTTCTTTTCCCCCCCCCCCCCCCCCTTCGCTCCCGCTTCATCCTCTCATCTCTCTCTCTCCCTCTCCTCACGACTCTCCAAAGTCCTCTCTCTCTCTCTCTCTCTCTCTCATCTTTTTTTGCTTTTTTCTCTCTCTTTAGGATTTCTCTCTCGGGGGTCTGTTGCTCTCTCTTTCTCTCTCCTCCCTCTCTCTGCATTCATATACATACACACTACACACACTCAACACAGACACACACACACAACACACACAAGCACACCACCACACACAAACACACACCACCACCACACACACACACACACACACACACACACAAACACAAACCCACACACACACACACAAGGTCACCCACACATACACACATACCCACACACACATACACAACACACACGCAACAAAAACACAGCACGTGTTCCTTCCAAATAAGCAGTTTTCAGAACCCTCGCACGTTTAGGACCAGCCATTGGAAGGAGATCCTGAACTCCATAAATCTGGTGACTGGACTGTAAATTTCCCCCAAATTGCCATGCAACGTGGCAAATTCAGCAGAATATTTACGCTTATGTCATGTTGCCATGCTGTGGTAACGTCTTGGCCGGCGCGCTGCATTATTTTGCTTGCCCCTCCCACCCGCCCACTTCTCCCCTTCTACTCTCTTCCCCTCCCCTCCTCTTCCCCTCCTCCTGCGTTCCAAATTTCATGAATAATTTTTGAAAATTGTTTATAGCCTTGTCTTTTGTCCACTTACATTTTTTACACTCTAGTTGACTTTCTTTTGCATAACGTTCTTAATTTTTTTTTAATTCAAATATTCCAACCCCTTTTTACAAGGGAAAAATCTTTCTATCTATCTTCCCTTCATCTCTGCCAGATTTCTCTCTCACTCCCTTTCGTTTACCCACTTCTGTCCTATCCTTTCCCCCCGCCTTGATGCCTTTTTCCCTGTCCCCTGTTTTCATTGCGTTTCTTCATTCAAACAAGCCAAATAATTACTCCCAGGTGTACCTAATGATCCCAGAGGGTACCTAACAACCTCCGTAAATATCTCAGCTTTCCTTATTTTGTATCATCAGTCTTCAGACATCGTTCGGAAGCCCCGTGGTATTATTACCTTTTTAGAAATGTTTAGCCTCGTTAGAAAACGTCTTTTAACTTTCGTGTGTTTCATATACAAGTAAATATATCCGATATAAGAGCTAAAAAAATCTCCCTTCTTTAGGGGTATAAAATCTTTCAGTCAGTGATGTAAACTTAACTAACAAAAAGATCTACGCTAGTCGCCTGTACGTACTAGCTTCCGTCGCCTTTAGAAAGAGAGCGTGAACGTTCTGGTGGGATTTGGCTGCTTTAATTTCCCTAAAGAATTCTTTTTCCTTTTCCTGCTGAAGAGGTTCCTCTCGTCTTTCAGGTTGCTTCTTACAACGTCCCACGGATTTCTTGATCTTGTCCTCTGTCCTTGTTTCTGTTTGTTTTGTCTGTTTGTTGCATCTGTTTTGGTTGGTTTTCCCTCTTTTAAATAATATTCGTCTCCTCTCTTTCGCCCTTGCTTGGCTCTCTCAATCTTCTTTTCTTCTCATCTCTCTCGTCTCCTCCGCTCTCCTCCCCCTTTCCTCCTCCCCTCTCTCCCCTCTCTCCTCTCTCTTTCTCTCTTCTATCTTCTTCATCATCTTCTTCTATCTTCTTCTTCTATCTATTTTCTATTCCTTCTCCTCTCTCCCCTCTCTCTCTCCCTCCCCCGCGCTCTCCCTCTCTTCTCCTCTCTCTCTCTCCTCCTCTCTCTCTCCCCCTTCCCCCTCTCTCTCTCTCTCTCTCTTCTTTCTCTCTCTCGTAACTAGTCTTTAAGGTTACGACATAACTTAATGATATCGGATGTAATGCTAAAGACTGTGTTTCTCTCATCCTCCTCCATATTTTGTTCCAAGAAATGGTAACATGACCCAGGCGGAAGAGTAATACAGATATCGGGGTTTTACTATCGGAAAAATTTTTTTCTAAATTTCCCCACTGGTTTTTTATTATGCACTTATTGTCAAATACTTAATTAATCTAATTTAAATATTTACTTATTTCATGTGACAACTTCCGTCTTACATCACAGTTCAAAAGCCCCAAAGATCATCAGCTTGACATCTGATATTTTGTGGAAATTCCTTGGGCGTGATCAGGATTGCTCTTAAGAAATAATAATTTTCAAAATGCTACAACGGTGTCTGATTCTTGAAACATTTGCAGTAAATAATAATCTACAGATACAGATAATTCCCCGCTAAAATTTTATTGAAGTTAAATTTTTTTTTTTTTTTTTTTTTTTTTTTTTTTTGCCCTTTCCTCTCGCTCTCTCCTCTCTCTCTCTTCTTATCTGCTCCTCTCTCTCCCCCTTCTTCTCTTTCTTCTTCTTCTCTTCTTTTTCCCCTTCCCCCTCTTTTCCCTTCCCCCAACTTCTCTATCTTCTTCCTATCCCCTCTTTCCCTCCCCTTCCTTTCCCCCCATTCTCTCTCTCTCTTTTTCTCTCTCCCTCTCTCTCTCTCTCTCTTTTCTCTAAATTCCTTCCTCCCCCAAAATCTCTCTCTCTCCTCTCTCTCTCTTTTCCCCTCTCTTTTCTTTTCTCTCTTTCTCTCCTTCTCTCTCTCGTCTTCGTCTCTCTTTTCTTTTCTCTCTTCTCTTCTATCTCTCTCTCTCTCTCCCCCCTCATCTCCTCTCTCCTTCTCTCTCTCTCTCCCCCGGTCCCTCTCTCTCCCCTCCCCTCTCTCTCCTCTCTCGGGTTTTTTCCCTTCCCCTTTTCCCCCCTCCCTTTTTCCCTTTGCCCTTAAATTTTTAAGTAAAAAATCTCCATAATACCCCCCCCCCCCCATCCAAAAAAAAATTCTCCCCTTCTGGTAAATTTTTCCCTTAGGCCCACCAAGTCATTACTTAAACCCGACCAGGAAAAAAACAGAAAAAAAAGAGAGAGAGAGAGGTTAAGCATTAAATAAAGGCCACAAGAGTCTTTGAATTTTAAAAGGGTTCTCACTCGGGGAAAAACCTTACTTGGGGGCCCGGCCTTTGAGTTTTCCGCGTGTGTAGGATGTTTTCCGTTTTGGTACTGGCGTAAAGGAAAGGGCCCGTTGTGTACGAAGTGAAACCATCCGCCGATCCCACCACCTCAGGGGAGGATAGGAGAGGGTTATAAAAAGGGATGGGAGGATGGGAAATCTTTGGGGAAACTGATGGGTGTGGTGAGGGGGAAATGATGGTGAAAATGGGTATGTAAAAATGATGATAATGATAGTATTGAGGTTGATGATAATACCGGTAGTGATAATGATAATACGATTAATAATAATAATAGGAACTGTGATGAAGTAATAGGTAATGGTGATGGTAATGATGGTGATAATAACGATAGTGATAATGATGATGATAATTATAGTATTGATAAATAAAAAAATTTTATAGTTTTGGGATGAGGATGATATCCGGTAGTGTTTAATGCAAAGGATAATAAAAATTAATGAAAAAACCAACAACAACAACAACAACAATAAAAAAATAACAATAATAATAACTAATAAATAATAAAATAATAACAAAAAATGAAAATAATAATAATAAAATAATAAAATAATAAAAATAATTTTATGATGATGATGATGATGATAATGAGGATAATAATAACAATGATAAATGTTTACGTTTGAAGATATTGTAATAAAAATCATCATAAAAATAAGGGAAAAATTTGAAAATTTAAAAATAACAGAAAAGGAGTATTGAAAAAGGGGAATAAAAAAATAAAAAAATAACAAATAATAATAACAATAATGGCAATAACAACATGAATAATGATAATATTCATAGTAAAAATAAAAAATAAATTAAAAATTAGAAATATTTATGATACTACTAAAAATCTTATGAATGAAAATGAAAATAAGAACAATAAAAACGACAACGAAATAATAATAATGAAAATTTTAAAAAAAAAAATTTGACGAAAAAAATAATAACAATAACAATAATGATGTTAAAAATAAAAAAAATAAAAATAATAATAATCATTTAATAAAAATTTAATAAAAATTTAATAAAAATTTAATAATAATAATAAAAAATAAACAAAAATAAAAAAGGGATAAAAATAATGAAAAATTAAAAATAATAATAATAATAATAATGATAGTAGTAATAATACCAATAATGGATAAAAATAATAGTAAAATGATGGGGTTAAAAATAATGGGAATAAAAATGAATAAAAAAATGTTTAAATAAAAATGAAAATAATATAAAAATTTGGGAAATAATAATAATGATAAAAAATAATAATAATAAATGATGAGGTTTGGTTTATGATGAAAATTTTAAATGTAATAAATTAAAAAGGGAAAAAAATAACAAAATGATAATAAAAAAAAATTATTATTAATAAAAGTATAAAAAAAAAAAAAAATAATAATGGAAATTTCTGTAGAAAATAATGATTAGTAGTAGTAACGATAGCAACAATGATGAAGATGATGACAATAAAATTATAATGTAATAACTATTGCAATACTATAAAAAATTTAATTAAAAAATTTTCCCTGATAAAGGGTAATAAAAGTAATAACGTAAGCATCAGGGTACAAAAAAATTATATTTGGGCACGATAATAGACCCCGGGCCCTTCCGGGAAATCTTTAAATTGAAAGAAATCCCAAAATCCGGCAAAACCCATTATTCTGAACGTTCGAAAAAAAAATTTAAAACCCCACACCAGTTTTTTGCCATGACGTCCACCCCGCGCGGCCACTTTGCAAAACCAGTGCAGTGTGTGGAAACCACCCCCGAGCCCTTCCTCACGCCCCGGGGAATAACGGACCCCCCCCCGCCCCCCTCGCTTTTAACCCCCTTTTAAAATCAGATTCTCCTTTTGATTATATATATAAAAATATAATATTATATATATTATATATAAAATTTTTATAATATTATTTATGCGTGTGTGTGTGTGTGGGTGTTTGTGGGGTGTTGTGTGGTGTGTTGTGTGTGTGGTTGTGTGTGTGTGTGGTGTGTGGTGTGTTTTGTTGTTGTGTGGGGTGTGGGGTGTGTGTGTGGTGGTTGTGTGTATGTGTGTGTTTGTTTGTGTGTGTGTTTGTGTGTATTTTTCTATCTACATCTATCTATATGTATTATAATAGATAGATAGGTTATAATTGATATAGATCCCCCCACATACACAACCCCAAAAAAGAGAGGAGAGGGGAGAGAGAAAGAGGAGAGAGAGAGAGAGGGAGAGAGAGAGAGAGACGCGGGGGGGAGTAGAGAGAGAGGGCATAGAGAGAGAGAGAGAGAGAGAAGAGAGAGGGAGAGAGAAAAAAGGAGAGAAAGAGAGAAAGATAGAGAGAGAGAAAAAGAGAGGAAAAGAGAGAGAAAAAGAAGGAGAAGAGAAAGAGGGGAAAAAAGAGAAAGAGGGGAGAGAGAGATAGATAGATAATAGTAGATAGATAGAGAGAGAGAGAGAGAGAGAGGGGAGAGAGAGAGAGGGAGAGAGAGAGAAAAGGGGAAAAGAAAGGAAAAAGAGACAAAGAAAAAAAAAAGGGGGAAAGAGAGAGAGAGAGAGGAGGAAGAGAAGGGAGAGAAAAGAGGAGAAGAGGGGAAGAGAGAGGGGGGGGGGGGGGGGAGGGGGGAGAAGAGAGAAAGGGGGGGGGGAGGGAGAGAAGAGAGAGAGAGAGGGAGGGGGAAAAGGAGAAAGAAAAGAGATGAATGAAGAGGAGAGAGAGAGGGGGAGAGAGGAGAGAGAGAAGAGAGAGAGAAGGGGGGAGAAGAAGAAGAGGGGGGAGAGATAGGGGAGAGAGAAGGGGGGGAGAGAGGGGGGGAGAGCGATAAAGGAGAAGGATAGGGGAGAGAGGGAGAGGGTTGGAGGGCAGGAAAAGGGGGGAGAGAAGAATGAGAAAGGGGGCGAGGAAAGGGGAAAAAGGGGCAAAGGGGAGGAGAAGAAGGGAGAGAAGAAAGAGAGAAGGGAAATTGAAGGAGGGGAAAGGGGGGGGAGGAAGAGAAGGGATGGTAGGGGGAGAAGAGGGGAGAGAGAGGAGAGAAAGGGGGGAGATGGTGGAGGAAAGGGGGAAAAGGTAAAGGAAAGAAGATGGGGGGAGGGAGAGAGAAAGGGGGAGAGGAAAAAAAAAGGAAGGAGAAAAAAAGAGAATTTGGGGGGGGGGGAAATTGGGGGAAACAAAAAAATTTGGGGGGGGTGCTGGGGGATAAAAAGAGAAGGGGGGGGGAAGCGGGGGGAAAAAGGGGAAATTTAAAAAATTGCGGGGAAGCGGGAGGTTTTTGACGAAAGGGGGTTACCCCCAGGGGGGAGGGAAGAAAGTATATTACCCCGAGAATAAACACCCCTTTTGGCCGTTTAAAACAAAGCATTATAGTTAAAAGGTTGGGGTTTCTGAATTTCCCGGGGTTGGGGAAAAAAAAGCGCGCCTTTTCCCCCTAGGGAGGTTTTTTTTTGGGGGAAATAAGGAGGATTTAAAACAAAAATAAAAATTAAATAACTAAAATAAAAACCCCCAAAAAAAAAAATAAAAGGAAATAAAATCCCTTATTTTAAAAAATAATATAATATCCCTTAAAAAAAATCTTTTTAATAAATTATATTTAAAAAATTTATTTATTAATTTATAATTAAAAAAATTTTTTTTCCCCCTTTTTTTAGGGGGGTTTTTTTTTTTAAAAAATAAATTATATTATAAAAAATAATATATTTATATAATATATTATATATATTATATTATATATATTGTAATTTTATATATATAAAATATATAATTATATTATATAATAAAAATTAAATTTATATTATAAATGAAAAATATAATTTATATAATAAAGAAAAAAAAAAAAAAACAAAATAAAAAGAAAAATATTTAAATTATTAATAATATATAATAAATATAATATAATAAAAATTTTTAATTAAAATAAATAGAATAATAAATTTTTTAAAAAATAAAAATAAACAAAAAAAAAACAACAAACAAAACAAACAAAAAAAATAATGGTTTTAAAGAAAAAAAATAATGAAAATAAAAAAGAAAAAAATGAAAAAGAATAATAAAAGTAGTAACAAAAACAAAAAAAAATAAAAATAAAATAACAAAAAAAAAAAAAACAAAAAAAAACAAAAAAATTAATAATGGGAAAAAATTAAATAACAATAAAATAAAATGTCAAATAATAATTTTAATAACAATGGGGTTAAAATAATGAAAGTAATCAAAAAAAAAAAAAATATAAAAAGAAAAAAATAGTAAAATTTAAAGATAAAATAAAGTAATTGGGTAATGAAAAAAGTAACATAAGGAATGGTTTCCCAGGTTTTTTTTTTCCAAAGACTGGCGCCCCCTTCGTTTCCAGGGGGATTTTTTAGGGGGCCCCCTCCCCCCCCCTCCCTCATATGCACATGCGAACACACTTTTATTTTTTTTTATAAATTTTTAAATTTTTAACCCCAAATATTAAAAGCGAGATGCAAATTTTTAAAAAAAACGTAATTTAATAAAACCAAATATTTTATTTTTTTTTTTTTTTTTTTTTCTGTCGCTCCCTGGTTCTTTGGCCACTCGGGAGAAGCAGATATGAATTATTGATAATTGAAACCACTTATGTTTCATGTAGGTGGGACATTCCTGGAAATCTTGGAGAATTGCTTTGGATGTGATCTTTGCTGCCGAAGTTGGATAATGTACAAACAAACTTCCACACACACATACACACACACACACAAATACGCACACACACACACACACACACACATATGCACATACACACACACTATACAAACATGCTCTCATATATGTAGGTGTCCACATCTACACAATTGTATTCATTCGGACATATACACACCCCCACGTACACTCACACACACACACACACACACACACACACACACACACACACACACACACACACACACACACACACACACACACACACACACACACACACACACACAAGCACACAGCACATACCCCAATCTATCTCCTTCTCTCTTTGTCGTTCATTAAAACAAGACTTTACGAAAGAACATGAAAGTCAGAGAGAATAAAATATAACTTTCGGTAACATGTGCATGAGTTGACAAGAAAAGGTTTGCAAAAGGAAGTTTTTGACATAATGATCTTGGCAACTTTTGTGAACATTATGAGTCTGTTTCAGGATGCAGTAAAACTTAAATGTTAATCAACTATAGTATTATTCACCAAATCACCTTTCTTTGCAACTGAATTATGTGGGTTTTCTTCTTCACTCGTGTGACTTTTTTTTCACCTCATTTCCATACAGAAAAACGATCATTTTTTTTTCTCTAATTGGATTGCAAATATCATGACTCCCCCACCCCACTTTCTGGCCATGTACTCGCCTTTAGGAACCCCCTCCCTTAGTCCAAATTCCTCTAGTTTCTAGTCCCTCACACCCCACTTCCTTGTCCCCTTCAGCCCACACTACCTCTTTCCCACATTGAAACCCCTTCCTCTCGCCCCACACCGTCCCTCACCCCATCCCTGCCCACATTTCCTCCTCCCAACTGAAATTTCCCCCATTTCCCCATTTCCTACCAAACATTCTTTCTTCTCTATATCCCTGTTTCCCCAGTACTTCTACCCAACATCACCCCCACTCTTGAACCTAATCCTTCCCCCTCTACAAACGTCCCATACCCTACCCCACCACTTCGAGACCCGCTCTCCCCCTGCTCCACCTGCTTTTCCACCAAATCTCCCCTTCCCTACCTTACACCCCCCCACTCACCCCCACTCGAGCTCTTCTACCAAACCCCCTCCCGCACTCACCCCCTAACCACTCCCCCAAATCCCCCCTCCCCCTCCCCTCCCCCACCTCCCTAACTGCCCAACTCCCCCCACCGCCCCTCACCTCCCTGACCCCTTCCCCACCTTCTCCACCTACCTGACCCTTCCCCCTCCTCTCCTCAGCGCCCTCACCTCCATGACCCCTCCCCCTCCCCTTCCCCTCCCCCACCTTCCCTCGCCTTCATTGCCCCCTCGGAGGAAAAGGGAAAAGGGGAAAGCGAACACCCAATCGCTTGCTATGACCTCCACGAAACGGATTCAATTTCCCGCGACTTTCATTTCGTTTTCGTTCATCTCTTGCCGTTTTTTTTTTCCTTTTTTTTTTTTGTCAGAAGAGGAGCGGAGCCACTGCTGAATTGGGGGAAAGGCCTCAGATAAAGATAATAAAGAAAATAGAGAGATGTATTTTCTCAAACTCCCACGGTGATATTTACAGTACTCAATCGTGGAATATCATTAATGTATAATCAAGCATTGCTAGTCTTATTAGTGTCTCATCACTATCATCTTTATATGACATTAATCATGGAATGGAACGTTATCATTATATTGTGATTATTATCATTAATGAACAGTAATCACGACACTAAACATTACCATTATGATCAACATATTACTGTCTTCATCATGCTGCAACGATCGCGATGTTGAATACAATTTTTCAACCTCACTAATGGTTTAATCTATATTTATTATGTATCATCATTCATCGTCTATCATGCTGTTATGTTTATTATTGTTGACTGTTATCATTTACTACTGAATATCATCCTGACATTATGTTTGTTTTTGTTAAACATTATCATTTACTATATATATCATCTGATACTTATCTATTACTGAAACGGCAAATCTGATATTGATGGTAGCAACGATTCATCGGGTTTACTGTGTTGTCGTAACTCTTTCAACAGTATCACTCATTTTCTCTTTCTTCTTCCACTCCCCCTCTCCCCCCTCTCTCTATCTGTCTCTCTCTTTCTCGCT
>NC_051394.1:15342319-15344819 GCF_015228065.2 Penaeus monodon | reverse complement strand
GTGGCGTGGGTAGTGTCGGGAGTGTTAGATAATGAAGAGGAACAAATGATGATAATGAAAAAGAAAAGTTATTTACTCCACTTTGTGATCGCGCCCGGCTGTTGCAATAAGGTCAGGCTTGTTTAAACAGTAAGCTCTGTTGATTGTGTATCATTTGCAAGGGGGACTGTATAGACCATGCAGAATACAATGTTATGATAATAACATTGCCTACGAACGGTGTATGTAAAAAAAGAAAAAAAAAAACATAAACCACGTACACGGAATTCACAAAATAATTCGCAATCGACGTTCGAGACAGAGGAACATAAGCACACACACACTAGTAGCACACGCAGCAATTTCCACGGAGCGAAACGTAATCGGAAAACACGCCCAATTGCATAACTCTTCGATCACGCAGACGAGCGAGGAAAGGAAGGGTTGTTGATTGCACTCCAACTCCCGCGGACGAGCCAGTCGGAGCAGCGAGCGAACGAGGCCTTTAATTTCTGGAAGCGTTCCCGAGATTATTCAGATCGCAAAGAACGCCAGATCGCACTGACCTAATTAACTCCTGGCTAAAAGGGATCCCATTCGCCTCGGGAAATATCGGAATCCCGAATTAATTTACGGCAACGAGGATCAGAGAGGGATCCTACAATAAGCATAAATTGATCTTTCCTGTAAATAAGATCATTGGTGTTGGCGCTTCGAGGAGGTATAGGGGACAGAGGATATTTGTATGTTTATTTACCCAGCGGATGCCTTTTGCTTCGCGTTTGTCTACGTGACCTAGTTTGTGGCACCTTGTGTCTTGTCTACTGTATCCTCGCGCAGCGTTCTCTTTGTGTGTCTTACTACTGCAAGCGTGCAAGAGCGCGGCCTGTGCCTCCCTGGTATATTCTCTTTACCCTGGAAGGTCAGGTGCGTTGTCTGGTTTCCATGACCACGGACACCCCAAAGACCTTCTGTGTGTTCTTCGTACATTCCTAGTACAGTACTTGTACATCAGTGAAACCCTTTTAGTATATCTCTTACAAAAACCCTGCACGCCCCATATACAACGTTCGTGCGTCCCTTGCACATCTCTTTGTTCTTCCCATGCGCACCTGTTGTATTGTACATATATGCTTTGCGCATCCCTTGGACATCTCTTGTACAATTTTTGTACATCCCTCTCACATTTTTTTCCACATACCATGCACACCCGTTGTTCTGTGTACACATGCTCTGCACAACCTTCAGACATGCCTTGTACAAACCTTGTATATCCTTTATACACCCCCCCCCCTTCCCCTTACTTCATCTCCTCGTCGCCGGCCTCCGCCTGAAGCGCGTTAGCAGCATCAGTAGCATCGGAAAACACATGTCCAGCATCACCAGTTGTGGCAGCAGTCATTTGCAGCGGCGGCGACCAAGACCCTCTCCATTCCCCACAGAAATATTATGCCATTCTCATGCACGGAATGCTTATCTAATGGAGTTCCACCTCGATAGCTGAACCCTGTAGCTCCTCACTATGGAATTTGTTTTCCTCTACAAGGAAATCAAGTGAAGTGAGCTTCTCTAGCCAAACTTTGGACGCGGTAATATATCGCATCCTGTTGTGCTCTAGGCTAATGAAAGCTCGCTGGCCGCATTCATGGTCCGATCCAAGTTCTGGACACGTGAGACGGCTCCAGTAACCCTAGAAGCAGTGGCCAATATATAATAACTTTGGTGAGATCGACCCTGTTTGCTTCGGTCGGTGGATGCTGTGATGGTACTTGGGGCGAGGTTGATCATTGGTATTCTTATGGTAAGGAGCTTGGCTTTTGTGATATATTTCTTTCAAGAGAAATATAGTATTACAGATCTTCCAGGATATATTATAAGATATGATATATCTTATAATAAAAGAAAAGAGAAATGGCATATATGGTATATTCCAGAGCAAATTAAATGCTGGTGGAATTACATGGTCTATTCAGTATCAAAACACAGTGTTGCAGAGTATATATAATATTGATTAGCGAAAGAAAAATAGCGATACATTACCTATATCAGATATTGTATTTCAAATTTCAAAAACTATACAGAGAATCTGAGGACCAAGAACACAGCTGAAACCTAAGGCGGGCAAAGAAATGGGAAAGCAATATGCGCTCACGAATTCATCACGACTCTTAGGTTGTTTGTCTCTCTCTTTCATCCGACGCCATTTTGCCTCCACTTTCATTTCAGTCAAGACACAAAATATGGCCGTAACTACGACATGCATCTCCCATTTTTCCTCTCTCATCTCCCCCTTCCTTTCTCCCTCCCTTCTCCCACTTCATCTTCTCCTTCCCCCTTTGCACCATCCCTTCTCCTTCCCCCTTTCCACCTCCCCTTCACCTTCCCCCTTTCCACCTCCCCTTCTCCTTCCCCCTTTCCACCTCCCCTTCTCCTTCCCCCTTTCCACCTCCCCTTCACCTTCCCCCTTTCCACCTCCTTGCCCCTCTCCCTCCACCTCCTAAGAAAAGAAATGAAAGGAACT
>NC_051394.1:15307319-15314819 GCF_015228065.2 Penaeus monodon | reverse complement strand
GGAGAGAGAGGACGAGATGGACGAGAGAGAGAGAGAGAGGAGAGAGAGGTGAGAGAGAGAAGAGAGAGAGAGAGAGAGAGAGCGAGAGCGAGCCAGAGAGAGAGAGAGAGAGGGGGGGGGTAATTTTGGTAACTTTGGTTACGTGAATAAAGGTAAATTTTTGTTGGGTTTTTTGGTTAACTTTTGGTTTTTTACGGTAACTTAATTTTTGGGGTAATTTACGGGTAATAATTGGTAACTATTTTATGGGGGTAGGTTTAGGGTTAATGGTTCGCGGTTTAATTGGTAACGAGGGCCGAGGCCTGTCCCCCGTTTCGCGCCCGGCGAGGGCGGCGTAAAGGTGAAATGAGCTGACTTGAGGGGTGATTAATGGCTGCCGAGAGAGGAGGAAGAAAGTAAAGAAAACACGAAAAGATGAAGAGAAGCTGAGCGAACTACAGGAAGAGAAAAAGAAGAAAAAGGAGAAAGAAACAAGGAAGAGAGAAGGGAAGCGAATAAACAGGTGATTGTGTTGAAATGAGTTGTGAAAGTATTGATTTGTGGTTTGTGATGTTTTGTTGATGATGAAACAGCAACCGAAAAAAAAAAAAAAAATATACAGAAATATAGTGAAAACAGAACGATAAAAGGGAACAGAAACTATGGGACAGAAGAAAAAATAAAAAAGAACAGAACCATGTTGAAAACAGAACCGAAAAAAAAAAAAAGAATAGAGACATGTGAAACAGAACGAAAAAAATAAACAGAAACATGTCAAACAGAACGAAGAAAAAGGGACAAAGAATAAAGGAAAAACATGAACGGAATCGGATAGTGGGTTAGAAAATAAATGGGATGGAGAAAAGAAGACAAAAAGATCGAGGGAGTGAGTGGGCAGAGAGGAGGGAAAGAGAGGGAGTGAGGCGATGAAAAGAAAAAAGGAGGGAGGAAGCGGAAAGAGAGAGAGAAGAGAGGGGAGAGACGAGAGAGAGAGAGAGAGAGAGCGCGGGGGGGGGGGGGGGGGGGGGGGGGGGGGGTGGGGGGGGTAGCGAGACGAGAGAGGAGAGATAGAGAGGAGACGAGCGAGAGAGAGGAGAGGCAACATTTAGGATTTAATGATATTTCGGCAAAAATATCTATGGAAAGATGTATAACAAATAACACTAGCAAAAGAAAAGAAAACAGGAACGTAAAGGGGAAACTTGATCTTCAAGCAGATTTCTCTCCCTCGCTCCTCCCGCTATCGCCTCCCTCTCCCCTCTATCTCTCTCTCTCTCCCCTCTATCCCTCTCTCTTCTGTCGTTCTCCCTATCTCTCTCTCTTTCCTCTCCCAATCTCTCTCTCTATCTACTCTCTCTATCTCTCTCTTCTCTCTCTCTCTTTCTTTCTCTCTCTCTCTATCTCATCTACCTCTCTCCTCTCTCTCTCTCTCGCTCTCTTCTCTCTCTCTCCTCTCCTCTCTATCTCTCTCTCTCTCTCTCCTTCTACCTCTCTTATCTCTCTCTCTCTCTCTCTCTCTCCATCCTTTACCCACTTACCTGCCAATCTAGTTATATATCTATCATCTTCTTTAATGTCTCCTTATATGATTTTAAAAACATATTGTAGTAAAAAGCCCTATTGCAAGTAATACTAAAATAACACAGGGATATTGAGCTGCTAGCATCTCCCTCCCCCTTACCTCCCTCTCCCCCTTATCTCCCCCCTCCCTATCCCTGCGTCCCTATAACATCTTATTGATAGGCAAAGGAGGGAGGGAGGGAGAGAGGGAGGGAGGGAGGGGGAGAGAGGGAGGGAGGGGAGAGAGGGAGGGGAGGAAGCGAGCGGCGGGATGGGACATCGGGGAGGAGCGAGAGAGGGAGGTGAGGCGGGAGGGAGGGCGAAGGAGGAGACGTTAGAGAAAAGGGGAGAGGGAAGAGCGGGGGGAGAGACGGCGACCAGTCGAGAAGGGGAGGGGGAGGAGCCTGGGGGAGAGAAGGACGAGGAAGTAGCGAAGGAGAAGGAGAGACGGAGGGAGGAGAGAGCAAGAGCAGAGAGGGAGAGAAGGAGAGAGGGAATGAGGGAGGAAGTGAAGGAGAGAAGGAAGGAAGGAGGGAGGAAGGGGAAGTGGGAAAGATGATGGATGGAGGATGGAAGGGAGAAATGGAAGAAAGATAAGGAATGGGGAAATGATGGGAGATGAGAAGGTACGGGAGAAAAGAAAAAAGGAAGGGAGGATATGAAAAAGGGAAGAAAGAAGGGTGGGTAAAGAAAAAACGGAAGAATGAAGGAATAAGGAAGGAAGAATGAGGAAGGGAGAGAAGGGAATGGGGAGAGGGAAGGAATGAATGGAGGAAGGGAGTGAAGGACAGTACAAAGGGTGGAAAGGAAGGACGGGAAAAATTATCATAAAAAGGAAGCATCTTTTGAAAATAAGAGAAAGGGAATAGATGAATGAATGAATGAAATGAAGGAAGGATGGTGTAAAGGCGGAAAATAAGCCAATAGGAAATAAAAGTGAAATTAAATGAAAAGAGCGAAAAGAATAAGAAAGAGGACGCCAAAAGATTGGACAGAAAAACAAAAGAAGAGAAGAAGATTGGAGAAGGAAGGGATGAAGAAAAAAGATACAAAAAGAGTAGATTTGGGTTTTGGAAAAAAATATAAATGATAAGTAAAAAGTGCAAAGCGAAAAGTGGATAGAGAAAACGAGCAAGTATATCGAAAAGGATGAAAAAATGAAAACGTCAGTAAAAGTAACAACACAAATCCCCGGTTCTTATTCTCTGCCCATTCCCGGGTTGACAAAAAATAGTGAAGAGAACTGGAGAAAAATAACAAACGAAAATAACAATCTAGTTGGCAACTCCAATCTCCCTCCTTCCTCCTCCTCCCCTCCTCCTCCTCCTTCCTCCTCTCCCCTACCCTCCCTTCTACCCCCTTCCCCTCCTCCCTCCTCTCCCCTCCCCTCTCCCTCCTCCTCCTCATCCTCCTCACCTCCACTCCTCCTCATTCCCCTCCCCAATCCTCATCCACTCCTCTCCTCCTCCTCATCCTCCATCCCTAATCCTCCTTCTCCTCCCTCCTCCTCCTCCTCCTCTCCCTCTCCTCCTCCCTACTCCTCCCCTTCTCCTCCTCTTACTCCTCCTCATACTCCTACTTCCTCCTTCTCTACTTCCTCATCCTCCTACTCCTTATACTCCTCCTCCTACTCCTTTCCTACCTCCTACCTCTTCTCCTTCTATTCCTCCCATCTCGTCCTCTCCGCATCCCTCCTCCTCCTCCTCTCTCCTACTCCTCCTCCCCTTCTCCTCCTCTCTACTCCTCCTTCTCACTTCCTCCCTCCCCTTATCCCTACTTCCTACTCCTCCTCCCCCTCATTCTTCTCTTCTCCTTCTGTTCCAATTCCCTTTCAATATTCTTCTTTCCGCGTTTTTCAATCAGGAGAACAAGGTTCGAGTAGAGTAGAGGAGGAGAGAGAGGAAAGTAAGAGGAGAAGAGAGACGAGAGGAGCGAGAGAGAGAGAGGAGAGAGAACGAAGAGAGAGAGGAGAGAGAGAGAGAGAGAGAGAGAGAGAGAGAGCGGAGAGAGAGAGAGAGAGAGAGAGAGGAGAGAGAGAGAGGAGAGGGAGAGAAAGAAAGAGAGAGTGAGAGAGAGAAAGAGAGAGAGATAAAAGTGGAGATATGTTTTCTACGTGACCTGCCTGCGGAAAGAAAGAAAGGAAGGCAGAAAAGAAATAGAAAGAGTGGAATGGGGAAGAGGAGAATGGGGAATAGTTTAACTACCGAAAAAGGGGACTGAGATGAGAAGAAAGGAAGAAGTGAAAGGAAAAAATTATGAAAGAAAGGAGGAGGAAGTAGAAAATAATTGCGGGAGTGGGGGAGCAGAAAAGAGAGAGGGGAAGCGACAAGTGGAAGAGAGAGAAGAGAAGAGAAGAGGAAGAGAGGGAATCAGGGAGAGGGAGAAGGGAGAGAAGAGAAGAGAAGAGGAAGAGAGAGAATCAGGAAGAGAGAGAAGGGAGAGAAGAGAAGAGAAGAGAGAGGGAATCAAGGAGAAGGGGAAGAGACGGAAGAAAAGTGAATGGGGGGGAGGAGGACAAAAGAAGGGGGAGACAAGAATAATGGGAGAATGAGGAAGCAGAGAAGAGGGGAGAAGAGGGAGGGAGGTAAGAAGGGAGAAGGGAGAGGGGGAAGGGGAGAGCGGAGCTCAGGTGGGCGAGTTATCCTCCCCTTTATTGATATCGATCTTTATTTAGTCCATCCGAGGCCTATGGTAATTCTAGGCGAGCGTGGGCGGCCGGGCGGAACACATACACACGTACACAAACACATACACACGTACGCAAACACATACAAGCGTACACGAACACATACACACGTACGCAAACACATACAAGCGTACACAAACACATACAAGCGTACACAAATACGCACACGTACACAAAAACGCACACGTTCACAAACACACAAAATACACAAACATATAAACACGAGCATCCGTATGATGATAATGCTGATGTAGGAAAACTACATAAATAAACAGATAGATAAACAGATATATAAAGGAATAAGTAAACAGGTAAGTAAGTAAAGGAATAAACGAAATAAAAAAAAAACATACATGGAAACAGAAGCACGAATCCAGACACGCAAACATACGTTATAAGGTAATGGAACATGCAAGTTCAGAAAACGCTCACGATACGGACGCACACATACTCCTACACACACACACACACACACACACACACACACACACACACACACACACACTACACACACACGCACACACACACACGCACACAAACGTACATGAACCCAACTTCCCGCGCTCGTAAATGAGTCTTGTAAATATCTTCTGTAATTAGATTTTAATTCCCTCTGGCGAGATCTAGTCATTTTGGCGGCATGTGTTCATAACAAACTTACGGAATGTACACATATACATCCACAAAAAACGCACACACCTCTCACACTTACACACATAGTCAGGTCCCTAAACACATACATACGTGCACGCAAGCAAACGCCCACGCTCACACACGGACACACGTACACAAAAGAGAGTAGAATATGAAAGTAAACGTACACGAAGGCAGCGTACATCCCTGTTGCCAGCTCTCGCCCTTCGTCGAAATAACCTCACGAAATATCTTCTCTAATTGTATTCCAACTCTGATAAGATTTTGAATTTCCTTTATCACTCGCTGTGCTGGAACGTTCAGGGTGCACCGGCCTTGTTCCCTGAGACAGCTGGAACGCGCTACGAATAGCAATTCTCAAGAACAACGCCGAGATGGGGCTCCTTCTAGGGAGAGCGAATCTACCTTTTCTTTATAGTTTCTGTCTTTTTATCTCTCTGTGTTGTTTGGCTATTCATTTAAACAGTAATTCATTCATTTGTGTGTGTGTTCTTTTTTTGTTTTGTTTTTTTGTTTGGGGGGGGAGGCTCTCTCTAAGAATAACGAAGTTCTTTTTTTCTTTGTATAGTTTCTGTCTTTGTGTTTTCTTGATGTGTTTATTAATTCTTATATATATCATTTCATTCATTCGTGTTTTTTTGGACGTCATAAAGATCGCTCAGAGACATGTTCAGACGTGCTTGAATCCGGCTTTTCATGAATATTCAGTCACGTTTTCTTACTCTTGACTTTTTTTTTTTTTTTTTTTTTTTTTTTTTTTTTTTTTTTAGGTGGGGGGAAGGGGGCGCACTCGCTCCACTCGGTGATTGTATTTTTGCGTTGTTTTCCATTTTCTCTGCTTCGCTTCGTGAATACTGTATGAGTCCAGGATAAAAGAGAATCATAAAAACACAAGCACCTGTGTGTACGTGCACACTCACACAAACAACACTTATGTAGACAAACATATGTATACAAACGCACACACACACACACACACACACACACACACACACACACACACACACAACACACACACACGCACACACACACACGCACACACACACACGCGCTATTTACACGCGCAAACGTTGTAAGCCTACAACAAAACAAAAGGCCTTTGATGCTCAGCCGTCCAGTCCATCACCGCGTCGACGCCACCATCAAAGCCGTGTCATCAATATCCCCGAAGCGGATTTTTGCCTTCATTCCCGGCATAATGGGCAGCTGATCGCCAACACAGCCGCTTTGATTCGCTTCTCTGTATCTCTAATGACCCTCATATGTATGCCTCGCGTGCGTCTTTATATACGCGTTCAACTGTTTGTGTGAATGCAAATGGGCTAAAATACGTGGGCATATATATATATGCATATTACATATACATACATAAATAAATCTATTCCCGGCTGTATACGTAAGTAAAGGCACAAACAAGGCACATATAGTACGGCACACATATTGATACCATATATAACACACACAGAACCCACCCCCCTCCTCCCCTCCAACTCCAACCCCCACACATTTGAGAGCATTCAGCAAGAACGTTCAGATGTGAAGCTATGTTCCAGCTGGCAGAGCGGCGTCTATTGACTGACTATAAACACCGTGAGGCTGAACGATTTCCGGCACCTCAGTGTTTACTCAGATATCCTAAATAAACACAGTTTGGTTAGATGCCCCGCCTAGCCTCTCTCTTGAATACTTTCCGAAACCCTCTTTCTTCTCTCCAGACACCATTGTCAGCACTATCTTCACCATAACCATTTGGTCGATCCACCTTGCCCGAAAGTAATAAAGGCCCATCCTTCTTAATTTGGTTAGCATGAAATAAACATTTTTTGGGATCACCTTTCGGGAGAGGGAACGATATCGACTTTCACGTCCCGGTTATGTTCGTGTACGTGTGCGTCTACGTGTATGTGTGTGTGTGTGTGTGTGTGTGTGTGTGGTGGGTGTGGTGTTGTGTGTTTGTGTGTAGTGTGTGTGGTGTGTGATCGTGTGAGTGTGTGTGGTGTGTGTGGGTGTGTGTGTTGTGTGTTTGTGTTGGAGACGAGCGTGTGATCCTGTGTGTATGTGTGTGTTGTGTGTGTGTGAATAAATTTGTGTGTGGGTTTGTGTGTTTTTTTTTGGGGTGGGTGGGGTGGGTTGGTTAGTGTGGGTGCTGTGTGTGCTATGTGTGTGTGTGTGTGTGTGTGTGTAGGCGTGCGCGCGTCTGTGGGTGTAGGGTGTGTGTTGTGTGTGTAAATGGGCAGGAGTGTGGTGCAGCTTAGGTTCTGTGTATGTGGTATCGAGCTTTAAGTTTGTGTTGCTTTGGTCGTACAAACAACTCGCTGTGTAGAGGACGGATTTTACAAGGTCTCCACGAGTGTTTGGGAATATTTCTCGAATATCCCCCCCCCAAAAAAAAAAAAAAAAAAAATGTGCGTGTTCTATAATGAACAGCTCGTCTTTTCCTTTGTTGGCCCGGGCTTTGCTAACCTCTAACCTATGTCATCTACGAAATAATGAAGCGCCCTTAACCGCTTCAAAGGTCAACGAGCCTTACTGAGACCTTATAACGACCTGTGTCTTACGCTGGGGAACCTTAAAGGATTCCCAAAGGCAGTTAAAGTTCAGGAGAAAGAAGGGAAGAATAG
>NC_051394.1:15297319-15299819 GCF_015228065.2 Penaeus monodon | reverse complement strand
TATATATATATATATATATATATATATATATATATATATATATATATATATATATATATACATATATATATACACATTTATATATATGTATATATATATATATGAGGCCGCGGTGGCCGAATGGTTAGAGCGTCGGACTCAAGACTGTCACGACGGCAATCTGAGTTCGAGGGTTCGAGTCACCGGCCGGCGCGTTGTTTCCCTTGGGCAAGGAACTTCACCTTGATTGCCTGCCTAGCTACTGGGTGGCCAAGCCAGCTCAAGTCAGTGCCGGGTAAATAGAGATGGTGACTCGATAAAAACACTGGGCGGAAGGCAATGGCAAACCACCGCCCTAAATTGCTATGAAAAATCATGGAAGCCCATGATCGTCAAGGCCGCGGTGGCCGAATGGTTAGAGCGTCGGACTCAACACTGTCACGACGGTAATCTGAATTCGAGGGTTCGAGTCACCGACCGCCGCGTTGTTACCTTGGGCAAGGAATTTCACCTTGATTGCCTACCTAGCCACTGGGTGGCCAAGCCAGCCCAAGTCAAGTGCTGGTCCCAAGCCCGGATAAATAGAGAAAATGATTACCTAAAAAGGTAACACCGGCACTCTCCGTGGAAAGGAACTGGGGATCCTACCACGTACTCACTCCAAGAGCATCACAACATGAAAACTACAATTAAGTATCATGCTGTGACCACGGCGGCTCAGACATGAACCTACCGTTAAAAGAAGAAGATATATATATATATATATATATATATATATATATATTATATATATATATATATATATATATATATATATATATATATTTGTGAGTGAAATGAAGAGAACTACAGCCAAACAGAAAGAGATATCAGAGCATCCAAAAAAATTATCGACGAAATTACGTAATGATAGAGAAACAGAGAGAAAGAGAGAGAGCAAGACAGAGAAAGACAGACGGACAGGAATAGAGAGAAAGGCAGACCGACAGAAGTAGAAAAAAAAGGAAAGCAGAGACAGGGAGAGAGAGAAAGACATACAGACAGAAAGAAAGAAAAAGACAGACAAACAGAATGAGAGAAGAACAGACGGACAGAACGAGAGAGCAAGACCGATAGGAATAGAGAGAATGACAGAAAGAGAGAGAAAAAAAGAGAGGCAGAGAGAGAGAGAAAGACAGACAAACAGAAAAAAGAGGATAGACAGAAAGAGACGAGACAAAAAATAAAAATAAAGACAGAAAGAGAGAGAAGGAAAGACAGACAGAAAGTAAGAAACAGGGAGAGGCAGAAAAAAAATCTTAGTGAAAGTTAATGGAGTAATACACTGATGACGTTTTTGCATAAGTGATCTGAATAAATTAATCTTAAAGATATTCATATTAGAAGACAAGTGAGCCAATAATACGTGAGTGATGCAAAAATAATAATGATAATGGAGATAAAATAATAAAAAAAGGATTAGAAATCAGTCAGTCAATAAATTAATGATAATATAAATATAATAAAAGGGGAGGAAGGGGATGAGAGAGAGAAAAAGAGAGGAAGGGTAAGCGAAAAGAGAGACAGAGGATGAAAGGAAGAGAACCCTGACTGATAATTCCTTTAATCCCTAACCCTTTCATTTATCCTCTTTGCACTCTCTTTATCCTCTCCCCTCTCATCTCCCATTTTCGTCCTTCACTTTGTTTCCTTCTTTGTTAGCTACATTCTGCTATTTACTCTTTCGATTCTTCACATCCTCTCATTATTTGTTATTGTTGTTTTTATGCTTTTATTATCTTCCTTATGATCTTTCTCTCTCGTTTTATCTGTAGCTATTGTCCATACTTTCCCTCCTCCTCCCCTTTCCTCCTTTCTTTTCCCTGCTTTCTATACCTCTCTTCCATATTTCTTCTCCCTCTCCTCCTTTTCATCTTTATTCTCTTTTCTTTCTCCCCTTCCTTCCTTTTCTCCACTCTCTTCTTCTTCTTCTCTTCTACCTTTCCATCCATATCTTCTCCCATTTTCACTCCTTCTTTCCTCTTCTTCTTTCCCCAAAAGAAAACTTTTTACTCCTTTTCCTCTCCCTTTTTCCTTCCATTCTACCCTACCTTTCTTCTCCCTTCTCCCATTCCCCTTTACTCCTCCCCATCTCCTTTTTTTCTTGGGACTCTCCTTTCTTCTTTTATTTTTTCTTCCTATTTTTCTGTATCATTTCCCCCTTCCCCGTTCTTTGCTTTTCTCTCCGTCTCAGTTTTCACCTCCCCCTTCCTATCTTCCCTCCCCTCTCCCCTTTGCCATTCTCCTACCTTTCATATTCCCTTTTTGTCCCCATTCTTTTTATCTTTCAACTCCCTTTCCTTCCTTCCTCCTTCGTTTCCCATTCTCCCTTTCCTTTCCTTTCCTTTCCTTTCCTTTCTTTCCCGTTTCCTCTTCCCCCTCTCCCTCTCCCTCTCCCTTCACTCCCTCCCCTTCTCCCTCTCTCTTTACCCTCTTTTCCCTCCCCCTCTATCCCTCCTCTCTCTCCTCCCTCTTCCACTCC